>NW_028118558.1:0-299271 GCF_965113295.1 Leuciscus leuciscus
TTTATGTATAACTGTAGGATATTTTTTTCTGTAAAGAGTGTTGAATAATTAAATTTTAAAAGCATTTTTATATTATAAGTTCACTGATATGTGGGGGCATTTCTATGAATAAAAGTACGTCTTTAATAGCAAGCAATAATCATGTGAAAATGATTTACATGCAAACGGGACAGTTATCAGCAGTGTAACTGGTCTGATTATGACAAAATAATCGAGTATCTGATGTCATGTGACAAGTAAGATAAGCTTTTCCACCCCTGCAAACAGAGGTAGGTTATGAGGTGTGGAGAGACGTCATGTATCACTGGAACATAAACAGACGGGGACCAATTTGTAATAATTGTAATTAGTGGTGCACGATATATCGGCCGCCGATATAATATCGGCCGATATGGTCATTTTTTTACACATCGGTATCGTTCCGATGTCAAAATATGGCCGATGTGAACAGGCCGACATTTGACGTGTGAAGTTGAAGATGAAGTTGACGATGCTGACTCGATCTTAGCAGTAGTGAATGTGCCTGAGATAAATACACATTTCATACAGATGACATAAGCAGAGAACAGTCTGTTTTCTTTCGTTTTGAATTGTTCTGTTTAAAAATAGACATTTCAAGCTTTCTATATATGTCTCCGGTCTGTGAGGCAGGTAGATTTCGGTTCATTGATGAGACGCGCTCCAGGTTCACGCGCCCTCGCCTCCGTGTCCTGATTAAATATTTTCTACTATATTTACTTCTTATTTAATTCAATCCAGGCAATTGGTTGATGAAACATTTATCAAAATTAAGATACAATTAATACAAAACGAAATTAAATTTAAAGACAGGCTTTTTGTGCTTTCTGTTTGAGGTCTCTGTGAAAGTTTTAAAGCAGTCTTAGTGGCGCTTTCAGAGCGCTCAAGTCAACTGTCCCGTCCGTAACATTGTTAACGCAGTCCAGTGCGACTTATGTTTTTTTCCTCTTCATGACACATTTTTGACTGATCGTTTTTTGACTCGTAGATATTTGAATATATTGCTTGATATTTGATACCCGTTCGAATTAGATTTTTCTCAAAAGTGACAGCACGTGTGATTTGTGGATTACTGATAAGCGCGAGTGGAGAAACAGGCGTTTATTGATTCATTCTCAGTGTTGAGAAACGTATAGCCTTCATGTGTTACGTTATTGTATTAATAATAACTAAAGTAGCCTACCTAATTATGTTACATATTTATTTTGTATGAAAACTAGCGCGTTCGTTACTTGTGGATTAAAAAGTAGGCTACCGTTGTATCAGTGCTGCGCGAGCTCTCTCTCTCACAAACACGGACGCGTGCACACACAGAGAGAGAAGATAATTGTAAAATGAAAAATTGACGGGCTAAGTTTAAATTTTGTTCTTGCTTGTTTTTTTTCTGTCAAAATATCAGAAAGTATTTTGTATTATCCATCCGTGTTTTTAAAATTCGTTAAATGACGGACGTTTTACTGTTAACACAGCCCATGTCGGATTGGTCTTATAGCCTAGGCTACTTGTTATTATTTTAAGAATGATTCGTTATGCTATTATTGGACTCCTGTCTATTCATTGTCAACTGTTTTCTATAAATATGTTTGTATTGGCTAACATTTATTCAGTTAATGAGTGTCCTGTTTAAAATGTGCAATGTTCAAACGCAAAGACAGCACGTCACAAATAGAAGCCCTTTTCCCTGTGGTATTTTTTAGTATCATATCGAGGGCTTGGAACCAGAGGGGCGTAAGTGGCATTTTGGGCGAAAATGAGTTCTATATATCAAATTAAAGGTCTTGATGAGCTCTATCTAGTTGTGCCAAAAAGACGCATCAGAAATCAACTTGTATTGAATAAAGCAACAAAACAACAAAGACCTAACACAAAAGTTTGAGCATTGTTTGGAGCCAGAGGGGCGTATGTCCACTTACGCCCTTCTGGCTCTAAAAAATACATGTATGGCCTACACATTGTTTGGAACCAGAGGGGCGCAAGTGGCATTTGACAAACTTTACAGGAGAGCCAAAACAAAATTTTGACCACGCTTCAATCAACTGTATTTATTAACCTTCAACCACAACATTGCAACCACATACATACTTATATGAGTAAGTTCTTAAGTGAACATATTATGGAATATTAACACGATGAACATATTCTAAAACCTTGCAAAATCTTGAAAATATGGCAAAAACATCAAATACGCCTTTTTGGCACCAAACATTTCCAATTCCTCTAAAGAAAAATAGGGCGTATCTGCTGATCAATGCAGAAATGATTGGTCAAAACATTGGTTAAAAACACTCTAACTTCATAACTTTTCATTTTATTTAAAATACTGTATACATAGTCATTTAATTTGATCATTTCTAACCGTTTAATTTCAATTCTCATTTATGAGTTCACATTCATGTCAAACAGTTTAACATTTAATTTCAAACAGTTTAACATTTAAGTTCACACAGTTTAATTTCTCTTGTTTATTACACATTTCACTTTTTAGTTCACTTTAGTTGAACTAAAAAGTTCACTCACTGCCCACTGTCAGAGTGTTATAGAACTCTGCATAACAGTGAGGAATACTCCCATTGGTGCACAGGGTGAGTAGGTCTTTTTTCTTTAAGGCACTGATCACTGGAGGATTTTCATACAATGAGCTGGGGTGTGTGGTTCTGGTGCCTCTGGTGCCTCTTGTTGCCTGTTGTGCCACCGTCAGTTTTCGGAAGGTTGGGGCGGTGAAATCATACTTGAAGAAGATTGTTTTTGGTTCATCTTTCGTGTAGCGGAACCATTTAATCTTCTGCCAATGAACTGATTGTCCCTCCTCATCTTTTGTTCTGTTTTTGAGTATGTGGTTGGAGAGGGACTTGAAGTACAGAAAGTCCTTGTGTCCAAGTTCATGTACACTATGGGTCGTTCTTTCTTTCCATTCTCACAAGTGTGTAGTAGCCATCATGGATGGCTACTAGACATGGAGTGTGATAGTGTGCATGCTGCAGTGGAAACTGCAAGAAGAAAAGTTTCTATTTACTCCCATTTCTATTTACTCCCATACTTCTATTTACTGATGGCTACTACACACTTGTGAGAATGGCAAGAAGGAACGACCCATACAGTGTACATGAACTTGAACACAAGGACTTTCTGGACTTCAAGTCCCTCTCCAACCACATACTCAAAAACAGAACAAAAGATGAGGAGGGACAATCAGTTCATTGGCAGAAGATTAAATGGTTCCGCTACACGAAAGATGAACCAAAAACAATCTTCTTCAAGTATGATTTCACCGCCCCAACCTTCCGAAAACTGACGGTGGCACAACAGGCAACAAGAGGCACCAGAACCACACACCCCAGCTCATTGTATGAAAATCCTCCAGTGATCAGTGCCTTAAAGAAAAAAGACCTACTCACCCTGTGCACCAATGGGAGTATTCCTCACTGTTATGCAGAGTTCTATAACACTCTGACAGTGGGCAGTGAGTGAACTTTTTAGTTCAACTAAAGTGAACTAAAAAGTGAAATGTGTAATAAACAAGAGAAATTAAACTGTTTGAAATTAAATGTTAAACTGTTTGACATGAATGTGAACTCATAAATGAGAATTGAAATTAAACGGTTAGAAATGAAATGTTAAACAGTTTGAAATGATGAAATGACTATGTATGCAGTATTTTAAATCAAATGAAAAGTTATGAAGTTAGAGTGTTTTTAACCAATGTTTTGACCAATCATTTCTGCATTGATCAGCAGATACGCCCTATTTTTCTTTAGACGAATTGGAAATGTTTGGTGCCAAAAAGGCGTATTTGATGTTTTTGCCATATTTTCAAGATTTTGCAAGGTTTTAGAATATGTTCATCGTGTTAATATTCCATAATATGTTCACTTAAGAACTTACTCATATAAGTATGTATGTGGTTGCAATGTTGTGGTTGAAGGTTAATAAATACAGTTGATTGAAGTGTGGTCAAAATTTTGTTTTGGCTCTCCTGTAAAGTTTGTCAAATGCCACTTACGCCCCTCTGGTTCCAAGCCCTCGATATTTGGATATTGGAATAATAAATAAAGTAGCCTATCTTAATTTTACACAATGTTCCTGTTTTTTGTGTGGTTTTTTTTACTGTTTTCTAAGGGTTTCTTAATTTTAGACAAGTTGACCAGCACACATTACTGTATATGCAATGCAGTATAATGCATGTGTGTCGTATGTGACATATTTTGCACACAGGTAAAGGTGCCCAATATCAGTCATTTCTAAAGTAAAAAAAAAGTGTTTTGGAAAATAGCTCTTTATTTGATAATCATTAAAATTTGTTTTCTATACAGAGATATCGACATCGGCAAATATCGGTATCGGCCATAACAGCAATATTAATATCGGTTATCGGTATCGGCCTCAATTTTCACATCGGTGCATCACTAATTGTAATCAATACAATGCAATTAATATCAACTTTCTGACAGTGTGTGTACGAGTATACAAATATGTACGAGTATCGTATACGAATTTGACAACTTGTTAAATCTTGTGAATTATTAAGACTTTCAGACTATCTTCGTACTGATTGGGCTATGGGTTTTGCGAGAAAAGGTTTAAGAAACAACAAATGCTTGATAAAATGTTTGATTTAGGGTTCGAACCAACACATGTATATACCATTGCGAATATTTGCCTTTGCAGCTGTCGGTCTCCTCCGTTTACTTGTCCTCAAACAATAATAGTCCGAAAGGTCCTTTTGGTCTTTTCAGCTGAAAAAAGAGAAAATAAAATATCATTATGTTGTTTTACATCATTCCTGTGGTAAAAGCATGGTAAGCGTTGTGGTTAATGTGCATTTACAATAAGTATCACATTAAAACTCCCAATACAGTGTGGTAAAAGCATGGTAAGTTTTGTGATTACTGTCTTTTTACTACACTTACCACAGTAAAACTAATGTTAATGTGGTAAAAGCATGGTAAGTGTTGTTTGTACTGTGCTTCTACTACAAATACAACTTTGGAACTAATTGTACTACTTTTAATCTGATATGAATATGATTAACTGATTTAAGGTCTTTAGGCCTATGCTCACAGGCAGTGTAACTTAATCACCCTGTTTTGAATTAGAAAGCAATAAAACGCAAAGCCTCAGTGGAGATGACAGATATAATGCCGTGACTGAACGTGAGCTAATCTGATTAATATCGACAAACAGAAAATACATTATATATCACACATTATTCGGACAGCGTATTTACTTCTTACCAACATCTGACACACGTGAACTGATGCCAAATATCGCGATGTGTTCGGAACGAGACTTCTTCAGGCTTCTAAGGGTTTGAAACTTGCTGGCCCAGAAAAGTTCATTAAACACATCCTTAATATAGTCCAATTTAGTCATTTAATCAAAAATATCTTAATTTGTGTTCCGAAGATGACCGAAGGGGTTGGAACAACATGAGGGTGAGGAATTACTGACAGAATTTTCATTTTCGTACTTAATAATCGTGACCACCAATAGCAGCGCTTACTGATCGTGACGTGGCCAATAGCAAAGCAGAATCATTGTGGGAAATACCGACTGTATTAACGAATAAAGGTAGAATTTGTGTTCTTATCGTGTTTAACACATCTGTATTTGCCCGCGCGAGTATATACAACTTCAAAAATCGCAGCTTCAATTCAATTTACAGTTACCGTCGAAGAGAAACACAGGTCTTATCTGCCCTATATAAATAACAGCCTGTACACTCTTTAGGATGTGGAGGGTAGGGCGATGAGGCTGCGAGCTACACCTATGAACCATTGAATCACTTTGCTGGCTGGTGCACCGGCTAATCGTGGTTGCCTTGATGCACTTGCTGATCTGGCCGGGTTGACACTCATCGGATGCCTTCCACAAATGGTTTTTTTCGACTTTTTTTTTTTTTTTTCGACTTGTTTCTTCATCATAATGACACAAGAAAATCATTCAATCATTTTTTAAGATTTACAATCTGCACATCGCCCCGTTCATTATTCTCTTTCGGAATGAAAGATGACATTTAAAAAAGGGTGCAGCTTGGTTTTTTTCTTTAAAAAAACAGAAATGGCTGGATTTTCTTTTACAAATGTATTGTTGTCATCAAATAATAGTATTAGAAAATTGGACGACATTTCCCATCGCTTTTTCATTTGGAATATTTATTTATACGTTTATTGGATTTCATTTGACTGATCGCATCTTTACCCAGAAGTGCCAAGTCATAGATATATACACTAGACGTGGCCTTGGCTGCGGCAGTTGATTGGAACGAATGCCTTACATATATAAATTAATTAATTAGCAAAACTTGGCCACTAAATATTTCATATTCAATTATTTTAATGATCACAATTAAAGTTTTCATTTTATTAACTGAACAACATTCAGCATTCAATCAAATATTATAAAATATGTATTATTATTAATAATGTTATTTCAACATAATATCTCGTTATTTCGACATAATATGTGTGGGTGCAACAAGCAAGATGTGCATTTGGAAATCCGGTGACGCGTGCATTGATTTTTATTAATAATCTAGTGTTTTCTGACAGTGTCGACTCGGCTGCAAAGATGAAGTTGACGATCGCCGTATAGTGAACGCGCCTATAGAGAGAAATGCACATAATGGATTACATAATCAGAGAGTAGCCTTTTTCTTTTCGTTTTGAATTATTTCGTTTAAAGACATTTCAAGCTTTGTGTATTTGATGTATTTCTCATGTCTGTGTGTGTGAGGCATACAATGAGTTTCGTTAAGTTAGGATGAGATGCGCTCCAGTTAACGTGCAATGCAAGATTATCATTTTTTTATTATTATTTATTAAATCTTATTGATCTTATTTATTAAATACAGGCTGATGAAAAATGTATTAAAATTAAGATACAATTTATACAAAACGAAATTCACTTTTACTCGTGCTGTTCACTTTTCATAAATCAACATACATGGGGGGAAAAAATAACATTATAACATTTGAACAAATATGAAAATAAATGCGCTTATTTAATGGCTACAACAGTATAGGCCTACAGACTCTCTATTTGTACAAATTGCTGCACATTCATTTAATTCTGAATTTTGCACACACAAGTTGATAGGCATTTGTTCAAATCAAGTTCATGATAATTGTGCGTGCATTTATTAATCATTATGATACTAAAATCATAACAAAGTAGGTTATGCTATGTACAAAAAAATCAGATGAGCCCAGAATATTCCAAACTGCCGTAGCCAAGGCGACATCTAGTGTATATAAACTTATTACACCGTCGTGCTAAGTCATAGGGTCCGTGCACTTTTTGATCATTTCATTTCCTGTTTAGAATGGAATAAGGAGAAATGAAAACCAGCTCGTTTATTCGTTTTTTTGGCTAGATTTTGGCTAGATTTTTCATTTTTCGTTTACAAGTCGGTTTATGGGTTCGATATTTCATTTGCACACGTGGGCGGCGCTGAAACGCCCCTTTCATCTGATTGGTCAAACCGCTCCGCCTTCAGTAAGCTGTGAGCTTTTCTTTCTGTCAGGCAGAATAAGAGTCAGTAGGCTACGAGTGCGGCACTGACAAATGCCCTTTAATGAAATAATGTCTGAAACCACCACTCACTGTTAACTACACACACTATTTGATTTAGAAATATGTTGCTGGTCACGTAATTCGTGCTGCTGCGACTTGCAAGCAACCCCATTAATGTGAGCCACAGTATATGACAGATTATATTAGCATATTTCCCATTGATAAATACAGTGCAAATAGTTCCGTCTCTTTGGATAAAAGGGAAGTGGAAATAAAAATCAATAATAGGCTGAACTGTACCATGATAATATGTCCGTAACATTTACCACTCTAGTCTTTTATTTACATCAAAAGGCAGGTAGGCGTGTGTGACATATAGCCTATGGGCTATAAATAATTTTGAATAGAAATAAAGTTTATATTTTTTGAATTTAAGCATGTGTAGCCTACTCAGTTCACATGAAAAGAAAGAGACAGAAAAGAGAGAAGCCAGAATCAGTGAACGTAAATTAAATACTGACAAAATTACCAGGTTTGGGATTAATTGTTATTATTATTATGAGAAATTGACTCCGCCTAGAACTTTGATGCTTCACCAAACTCAGCTCAGACCCTCAGACTGGTCTAACTTGCTTCTAACTGGTCAGACTTTCCCAAAAAATCCATCGACTTGAGTTATCTGAGCAATGAAGGCCGTAATACTTAATGCTGTCCACTAGAGGGGGCGACAGGATAATAAGTGTTTTCTACTCTCTTTCCCTGTTTGCATCAGTTTAAATGACAAATAAATAAATGCATGAATTTCATTATGATAACAGGTTAAACGTCGTAATTAGCCAGCATAGGACGCAAATGAAAATACATTATTAATAAATATTGTTTCATATCTTGTTCATGCTTTATACATTTTAACCAGTGCTAATTTAAATAAAATGAATGAATAGAACTATATAATAATTAATTATAATATGGTAACTTTGGTCCAAAGTAATCTGTGATAAACAGTGTATAGGCCTACTATGTTTCATCTGCTTATTTATTATAGTCAAAATAATCCAGCAATTATGTTTTATCGAATGTTATTCGAATTCAAGATGTAGAAGCTCAGATCAATAATGAGGCGTACAGGCCATAAATAACAAATAGACATTACAACATTTTTATTATTCATAAGAATTTAAGTTAATAACATCTAAAACAAAGAATACATGTATTACAGGGCAAGTATAAGTATTAGTATTTTTAATGTTTTTGAAAGAAGTTTCCTCTGCTCATCAAGCCTGCATTTATTTGATCAAAAATACAGAAAAAAAAGTAATATTGTGATATATTTTTACAATTTAAAATAATTGGTTTAAATGATCATTTATTTCTGTGATGCAAAGCTGAATTTTCAGGATCATTACTCCAGTCTATCACATGATCCTTTAGAAATAATTCTAATATGATGATTCATTATCAAAGTTGGAAACAGTTCTGCTGCTTAATATGTTTTCATAACCTGTGATACTTTTTTTAGGATACTTTGATGAATAAAAATGTAAAAAAAAATTTGAAAAAAAAATTGAAAAAAGCAATTTTTTAAAAAATAGAAATCTTTTGTAACAACAATATACACTACAGTAATTTGCAGCAATATACGGTCAGTAATTTGAGGTCAGTATTTTTTTTTTTTTTTTTTTAAATAAATCAATACTTTTATTCAGCAAGGATGTGTTAAATTGATTTTAAAAAAAGTGATAGTAAAGAAGATTTATATTATTAGAAATTATATATATTTTTTAATAAATGCAGTTCTTTTTAACCTTTTATTCATCAAATATATTAGGCAGCAGAACTGTTTCCAACACTCATAATAAATCAGTCGCGTCGCGTCACCACTTTTGAATAAGAAACAATATCAAGACTATAAAACTCCTCAAAAAACGCGCACACACTCAAACCTGACTGCACATCACATTTTTTACTTTTATTGATTCTGCTTTTATTCCGGAGTCCCTTTTATTTTCATTGCTCCGGAGTCGCATATCAGTCACAAAATGCGCCACGGGGAAGAAAAAAACATCTATAGCCTAAGTCGCACTGGACTAAGTCGCATTTTTTTAGAAATTTATTTCACAAAAAAAAAAAAAAAAAATGTTACAGACAGTTCTCCGTTACGGACGTGAGCGCTCTAAAGCGGCACTAAAATAATGTTTTAAAACTTTCACAGAGACCTCAAACTGAAAGCACAAAGCCTGTCTTTAAATTTAATTTCGTTTTGTATTAATTGTATCTTAATTTTAATCGATGTTTCATCAACAAATTGTCAGGATTTAATAAGAAGTAGCCTAAATATAGGCTATTAGAAAATAAATAATCAGGATACGGAGGCGCTGGCGAACCTGGAGCTCGTCTCATAAATGAAACTCAGCGTAGGCCTATAAGGTAGCCTATTGCCTCACAGACCTGAGACATATAGATAGCTTGAAATGTCTACTTTTAAGCAGAACAATTCAAAACGAAAGAAAACAGACTGCGCTGCTTATGTAATTCGTATGAAATGTGCATTTCTCACTGGCGCTGCGAAGATCGCGAGTCGTCAACTTCATCTGTCTAGCCGACACTGACATAAAAAATAACTGTTTTATTAGTAAACAATTAAAATGTCTCCTGCTATATTTTACATAGGCCTATTTGCCTGTTCCTTACAAAACACTGACAGTGGGGTTTTTGACGTTTTTTTTTTTTTTTTTTTTTTTTTTTGAGCAGCTGCGGCAAATTCTTTCGACACACACACACACACACACACACACACACACACACACACACACACACACACAATATTACGTAACACTCTGCGCTTATGTTTTAAAAAGATAATTTAACATATAAATAACAATTTTTAAATAGCCCACTTAAAGTGTTTATTACAAATAAATGACTAAATGCTAAAAAATTATACATTTTAATGAACAAATATATGCGTTGCATTTACAATTCTGCAGCACCCCCACTTCCCGCGGCCCTGATGGGAGGTATGTTAAACCTGAGAAAGCAGAGTAAGTCAAGCCCATTTCTGAAAGAGAGGTAACTTATACTCAGAGTCAGTTACCATGGTAACTTACTCTGTGAACCTAACCTGGCCGGGAGCAGGTTTTCTTCGGTAAACCCAGAGTTTTTTTCGGTCTCCTCCCCTTTTTTTAAAGAGGAAGTGGTGTTTAAACACCTCATTCATTCTTTCAGTACATTTTTATTAATAAAATTAATCTTTAATTAATAAATACAATATTGCTATTTTTACTGTTTTTTTTTTTTTTCAATTTTTTAAATAAGATGAAGTCTATTAACTCCTTAACTGGCAACTGAATATACAGTAGTAGATTAGAGTTACATAATGTAGTTCTAAACAAATTCTACAGAATTAAACTGTGGCATTTACTGAAAATCACTGAACTCTGTTCATCTGTGCAACAGAAGTTGATGGACCGTCCTCCTGCTGTTCTTCCACTTTGGGGGCGGGGGGAGAGATAAGACTACCCATTTATACTTAGCTTTAAACTTAGATTCTACTCCACATAAAAATGTGAAAAAATCTGAATGTGTAGATTGTTTGATGTGACACATAACATTATCCCCATCGTCCTGTGAAGATGAGTACACTTTATAACACTATTTGTCATAATTTCTGGTGTATTGAGTAGGCTACTTACAACTGCCTGCAGGTTTTGTTGGGACAGGAGGCTCCAAAAGACAGATATTACCATCGGAATCTGTTGGGACCAACAAAAAACCCAACCCAAAGTAAAATAAATGGAAATATCAAAAATAGCCTATATAAGAAATAACACATATGTAAACCTCTTACATTTTATGAAGGCCCTTGGATCTTCGGGAGTGACTGGCTCTGAAGTCCCTCCAGGAATTCCCCCAGCCAAAAATGCTGCTGCACTGCTAGACACTGGGATGCTATTTAGTTATTTAATATGTCAAATATTTGTAAATTCAGGTAGCCTACACCCATGATATGCTCAAACCTTACCTGATTGAATTATGTTCTTATATTTAATTTTCAGCTGCTGCCATGTTCTTTTAATACCTGCAGGATTGCACCCATGAAAATTAAAATTAGGTTGAATAACATACTGTTCTTCCAGTTTCACCTCTGATATTATAACAGTTGGGTAAGTTACTCTAAAATAGTTATTAATTACTAACTACAAATGACATCTTCAACCGTGTAATTAGATTCATGTAATAATGACTATCTTTAGAAAGTATTGGTCTACTTATTAATAAATCCCATATCAACCTCAACCACTTGAACAATACAAGGAGAGACAAGAAACTGCACTTTTAATGCTTTCAAATAAACAATATACAATTGCATGGATTATTCTTGAATTGACCAAAGTGTGTAGAGGGAGAAGGTTACATAAAAAATATACCTTTTAAAAATGTATGTTAAATATACAGAATTGTTCTATAGTCTAATGCAATTACATCAGATTTTACTTCAAATTACAGAAGAATTAAGAGTAATCCCTTTAATTAAATGACAGTATTTAGATGACTTGGTAATTAATTACACCCAACACTGTATAACTAATTAAAATGTAAACATACGCATTGACTCGAGCAACTATTTTCTCCCTAGCTAACTCTAGTTGTCCTTCGCTGCTGCAGCCGATATTTAAAAAATAATAATATGTCTTCTTACGCTTGCAGAAGCTGGTGAGAAATATGCAGACCTCTTTTTGTCTGGCGCTGTTACCATGGTGACTCATAATATCTGCACTCCATTGATAATGGCTTTTTATAGTGGTGGTGCACGCGCTTAACTCAGAGTCAGTCAACTCAGAGTTGATTGAACTAACTAATTTCCGCTGTTCTGTAACCGAAAACTCAGAGTTTCCCATCTCAGGGTAAGCCAACTCAGTTGAACCTCCTTTCTGAAACAGGCCCCAGGGGCCCGTTCTTCGTACGTCGCTAACTCAGTTAGCTGGATTTGATTGTTGGAGATTTGGCATGATCTTGGATTGTTTGGTTCTTCGACGCTCATCCTGGACTTGCTGTCATAGCAACAGGTGCCCAAGCTTAAACCTGCTCGGGAGCAGGCTTATTTCATGTTAACAGGATTAGATCCCGGCTTTATAAGCGGAGGTGATACGGGAAGTCTTTCGCAGCCATGTCTTGTCCGTTTTTACGACAAGAACCTGTCGCTGAAGGTGGTCTCACGCTGCACAATCCACTGCCGCTTTCTGAGCATGCAGCCTGACATCAAACAATTCACCATTTACCTTGGAGAAGCGAGTCCAGAATATATCAAATAATACAAAAAGTAATGTAATCAAAAAGTATGCAGTTGACTGATTAAAAATATCTTAGATGGTGTGTGACTCCATGTCCTACATCACAAATGTGGAAGCAAAATGGCCTGGTTCTGTGCATGACTCCAGGATTTTCAGAGAGTCACATTTATGCACATTATTTGAACGTGGTAAGGAAATATTTAATATCAAGCTCACTGTATTACATACATTTATTCTGAGCCTAACAAAACTGCATTTTTCCAGGTGCTTACGACGGGATCCTGCTTGGTGACAGGGGCTATACCTGCAGGCAGTATTTCATGACGCCATTCCCTGACCCAAACCCCGGACCACAAACCCGTTTCAATGCAGCTCTAGCCAGGACAAGGGCACGCATTGAAATGACCTTTGGGCAACTAAAGGAAAGATTTCAGTGTCTGAGGGTTGCACCTGACAGGGCCTGTGACATTATTGTTGCATGTGCCATACTCCACAATAGTGCCACCATCAGAAAGGAGAGGACCCCTGTGGTGGAGGTGCAGCCTGATGATGACCTCCAGCCAGTGCACTTGGACCAACCTAGTGGCAGAGCTGCACGGGACAGAATTGTGGAACACCATTTTTTTTTTTTTTTTTTAAAACAAAAACCTTCATTAAATGAATAGAAGACAAGACAACATGCTTAGTTCCTTGAGTTTTATTTCAATTATTCTTTGTCAAGAAAAGCCAATGATGGTCATCTTTTGCCTGCAATAAGATATATTGTTATCCAAGGTCAGCAATAGTACTCTGTGTGAAATAGTGTATTTAGCACTTACTCTGAAGTTCCTTTTGAAGCAACTCAATCTCTAGTGCCAGTTTTTTCTTCTTTAAGGTGTCAAGTTCTATTTCTCCCCTTCATTTTTCTGTTTTTTCAGGTCAAAATACTAAATTTTCTGTTGTAGATTCCGTTTATATACGGATATCACCCTGTGCCATGTTTGGATAAAAAGAATAAAAAAATAAAAAAGAACTGTCAACACAAGCCTCATGCAACAAAAATAAAAAGTACAAGTAGGTTACTACACTGCCCACCTCTGTATCACTTTGTGCAGTAGGCCTTTCCTCCTGCAACTCATATTGCAGTCAGAAATAATATGTACACAAGTTTCTATAAATGAAGTAAAGTTATTTATGCACTTACAAGTACTTCCTCCAAAGGACAGTCATCTGAGAGGGTTTCTTCACTGTCCTGTGCAATGGAAACAAATGGGCATTACAAAGTGTTGCACTTTCTTCCCTTTTGATGTAAAGTTAGAAAAAGTCCACTTACTGCACATATTTCAGCCACTACTTTCTTGGGAACAGGTACAAGTGTTGGTGTATTATGTAAAACTGCACAAAAGAGGAAACACAATGGCATTACAATGAACTACACTATATGAACAAATGTGATCAGTAACTCATGGCAAAATATTCTTACATTAAGTTCAGCAGTTTTCACCTTCACAAGTCAAAGCAATTGATCACTACTCAATATTTAACAGCTGAAATTACTGTACCAGCCATTTGGATTATATAGGCCTACTTAATTTAATGCGGCAAAAAAAAAAGATATATTTTACAGTGTAGCAAGATCATTTAAAGCTCATTTACCAGTAATGAAGGTGTTGCTGCTACTGGTTCCTGGCTGTTGGTCTGAGGAAGAGCTGCCCCCAGGGATGCCCTCCACAATGGGTCGGTTCACATTTAACCCCAGGGCCAGCTCTACTGCTGGGGTATAATGTGGTATAATGTGAGGGAGCAGGACCACCACCTGTTTGTTTTTTTTCAGCTCAGCCTTTTTCTTGGTTGCTGTTATAAACAGACAAACACATTTAACGGTGCTTTTCTTTTGTAAAAGAGACAAAGAACAGTAGAAGTAGAAAAGATTACCATTTTGAAGAATATTCTTGTACTTCCCTTTTACTTGTTCCCATGTTCTAGTGCAGTGTTCTTCAACCCTGCTCCCGGAGGACCCCCAACACTGCTGGTTTTCTTTGTCTCCCTAATCAAACACACCGGATTCAATTCATCAACTCATTATCACATGGGTTAATGAGCTGATGAGTTGAATCCGGTGTGTTTGATTAGGGAGACAAAGAAAACGTGCAGTGTTGGGGGTCCTCCAGGAGCAGGGTTGAAGAACACTGTTCTAGTGGGTCCTGAGGTGGCTCTGACATTAAGCAATTATGAAATGATTAAAATACAAGAATATACACTGTAATAAGTGATATAACCATAACATGGAACACTTACGCATTTCATTTGTCTGCTACTTTTTGCCAGCCCTCTCTCCTGGTTCCCTGGCGTTTTAATTAAGGTTTCATATTCTGCATAACCTTCAATAACTCTTGCTCTGCTGCGGAGAAAAACTGTGCGCGCTCTTTGGCCATGGTGAGCAGCCAATAGCAGCGTTGCTGATCAATGTTTCTACTATCGATACATATCCCCTTTTAAACCAGCGCATGAACGCGCAGTTATCTCAGATAACTCAATCCAGCTCTACTAATCATAACTGGCAGGTGTGTTCGAAGAAACGAATTAGTCAGATCATGATTAGGCCGATGATATCACCTTGGATGTCTCATAATTTGATCTTGGATGTTTCAAGCAACGTACGAAGAACGGGCCCCAGTTGCTATGACAGCAAGTCCAGGATGAGCGTCGAAGAACTCAGTTAGCTGGATTTGATTGTTTGGGTCTTCGACGCTCATCCTGGACTTGCTGTCATAGCAACTGGGGCCCGTTCTTCGTACGTTGCTTAAAACATCTGAGATCAAACGAGACATCCAAGATGATATCATCGTGCTAATCATGATCTGACTAATTTGGTTCTTCGAACACACCTGCCGGATATGATTAGTATAGCTGGATTGAGTTAGTGAGATAATTGCGCGTTCACGCTCTGGTTTAAAAGGGGATATGTATCGATAGTAGAAACATTGATCAGCAACGCTGCTATTGGCTGCTCACCATGGCCAAAGAGCGCGCTCAGTTTTTCAACGCAGCAGAGCAGGAATTTTTACTGGAAGGGTATGCAGAGTTTGAAAAATATAATTAAAACGCCAGGGAACACTGGGAATCAAAGTGTGCAAAAGCCAGGACTCGAGAGGGCTGGCAAAAAGTAACAGACAAATTAAATGCGTAAGTGTTCCATGTTATGGTTATATCACTTATTACAGTATATATTCTTGTATTTTAATAATTTCATAATTGCTTAATGTCAGAGCCACCTCAGGACCCACTAGAACATGGGAACAAGTAAAAGTGAAGTACAAGAATATTCTTCAAACTGGTAATCTTTTCTACTTCTACTGATTAGTCTCTTTTAGCAAAGACATTTTAAATGATGTGTCTGTTTGTCTGTTTATGGTTATCTGCAACCAAGGAAAAGGCGGAGCAGAAAAAAACAGGTGGTGGTCCTGCACCCCCACGTTATACCCCGGCAGAAGAGCTGGCCCTTGGGCTAAATGAGAACCGACCCATTGTGGAGGGCATTCCTGGGGGCAGCTCTTCCTTAAGGCCTATTTATATTTCTGCGTCGGACCTACGCCGGAGCCTCTACGCTGTAGGCAACGCGTTGGTTTTAATTTATACTTCTGCGTCGTTGTCCGCGTTGACGCGCAATTACTCATGCAGAGGGACCATGTGAAACCCGAGGGAGGGGTTCTAGCAGACCAATCACAGCGCTTGCGTCCGCGTAGAATTGACGCGTTGTTACATTTTTGGAGAGGTGCGCATCAGGGTACGCCAAAGGGTACGCGCGCTAAGCACAGCCTACGACGTAGCTACGGCGTAAGTTCGACGCAGAAGTATAAATAGGCCTTTAGACCTAAAGCCAGGGACCAGTAACAGCAACACCTTAATTACAGGTAAATGAGTTTTAAATCATCTTGCTACACTGTAAATAATTTGTTGCTGCATTAAATTAAGTATGTCTATAATCCAAATGGCTGGTACAGTATCAGCTCCGCTTATGAAGCCGGGATCTAATCCTGTTAACATGAAATAAGCTTGCGCACCTGTTGCTATGACAGCAAGTCCAGGAGGAGCGTCGAAGAACCAAACAATCCCAGATCATGCCAAATCGCCAATAATCAAATCCAGCTAACTGAGTTAGCGACGTACGAAGAACGGGCCCCAGGTGCGCAAGCTTAAACCTGCTCGGGAGCAGGCTTATTTCATGTTAACAGGATTAGACTGCGGCTTCATAAGCGGAGCTGATACGGGAAGTCCAGCGCTTATGAAGCCGGGATCTAATCCTGTTAACATGAAATAAGCTTGCGCACCTGTTGCTATGACAGCAAGTCCAGGATGAGCGTCGAAGAACCAAACAATCCCAGATCATGCCAAATCGCCAATAATCAAATCCAGCTAACTGAGTTAGCGACGTACGAAGAACGGGCCCTGAGGTACGAAGAACTGAGATTTTGCGTTACAATAGTGCACTTTCTGAGATATATATTTTTTCTCGTGACTGGTGAGATTGTCGTTTACATGATTCATTTGTTGGAAACGCACACTTATTTTCGACTTGTCGGAGTCGGGCTTTAACAACA
This sequence comes from Leuciscus leuciscus, assembly GCF_965113295.1. Classification (NCBI taxonomy): domain Eukaryota; kingdom Metazoa; phylum Chordata; class Actinopteri; order Cypriniformes; family Leuciscidae; genus Leuciscus; species Leuciscus leuciscus. The sequence goes on from NW_028118558.1 coordinate 17,402, forward strand.
GCACAAACTGTTTGCATTGCCTTAAAGCTGCCGTCGGCAAGTCTGGCAGATTGGGTCGATTAGCCAAAATTTTGAATGTTTACAACTCTCATGCCCCTCCCCACTACCAGCGAGCACCCTCCCATCGAGGTCGTGCTCGTCAGTGCGTCACTGTGCGTGTGTACCTGATTTTCTGTGAACGCGTCCGTCTCTTCAGCATCTATCAACACCATGGACTCGGAGGTAGGCTGCCCTGGCTAATCTAGCCATAGATAGCAATAACCGAGGAATTGGAAGCTTGTTAGTAGATTTTCTCTACGCCATCACGCTTCATGCAATCTCCAGGCGAACTTCAGGCGTGGCGTGTGCATGTGATATTAACATGTGCGAGTGAGGGGGATCTGTGGCGTGTGCACGACCTGTGATTGACAGTCAGATCTCACACCCCCCTGCGCTGATTGGACCTGATGAAGCGGGAGCGCTGGATTTTTGGAAAACAAATAACACGCTCCAGGTGGAGTTAGAAGCTCGGGTTTTTTTCTAAAACCACCTTATTTATGTTGTTCTGTCGGATTATAGTGTCGATTACACTGAATATGATCAAAAAAATGTTGCCGACGGCAGCTTTAAGATTATTTGCGAGTGGCTCTTTCCTTTACACTATTGGAGATGCGGAGAACTTGATGGAAAGTGCTGTCTGTCGTGTCATTCGGAGTTTACCTGGCGCTTTTAGGTTTAAAAAAACAGTTTTAGGTTTTTTTGTGGCATTTCCAAGCCACTTAAAGGAGCTGTATGTAGTTTTCAGCGGCCTCTAGCGGTGATGTTTCAGATTGCAACCAATAAGTTGACAAGCGCGTGCTCTTGCGCGTGCTCGAATTTATGAGCGAGCACTGTGGAATACCGGCCAGACTGAGACGCGTCACGCAACACACCAGAGAGAGCATCCCACAACATGCTAGAAACTCAGGTAAACTCCCACTGCAACGTTACAATAATAGGCTACTTTTATCAGCTTGACGTTGAACTAATGCTCCATGCTCGTCCCATGATAAGAATGGAACCCTATCAACCGTGCCGAATTTTGCCACTGCAAGCACTACTTCACATTTTCTTCAGGAAATGTATACATTCTAGGTTTGTAGATAAGGTCTCTCCATGATTCAAACGCCCTGCCGATGTTGATCCGTGTTTTTTCACCCGAAGTTCATCCGATTCACGTCTGGCCTTTAATACGAGCTTCAGCAGAAAGAAAAAAACGTTTTATTGGTTTTTTTTATCAATAAGTGGAGTTTGTGTTGGAGTCTGTGTTGTGCTGGGAGCAGGTCGTTTCTTAGTGTTATCAGACATGTCATAAGTTGCATAAGTCATAAGTCCATGTCATAAGTTGCAGTGTCGTCGCTGTTGAGTGCAAAATCAGTAGGCTAGACGAGGCGAGAGGCTCGGGAGCGCTCCGCGCATGCAGGTGACGTCACTGGATTTCGCGGTAAATCCGACCCGGCACCTTCACATAAACATAAGAATACTTGCTTTCAGAGGTAATAGCAAAACCCGAAAAGTGGATCATTTTAATGTGATACTACATACAGCACCTTTAAGACCCAATGTTGTAAAGCAGTTTTTTTTTTAAGCATTTTTTTTTTAGGCTATCATAATTTTTTATGAAGATCATGCATTCATGACCATGCCGATTACAGTATATGTTACTCAGGCTTCACTAACGTGATTGGTACCATAGACTATAGGCTAGACCAGGGGTCGGCAACCTAAGGCACGCGTGCCAAATGCGACTCTGATACTTTCCAGACAAGTTACATACTCTCCTGTCACTTGTTTCAAGAGCTTCACTTGGTCAAAAACCAAGTGATAACCTGTACAATGTAAAATTGTCAACATCAAATTATGTACTACATATTACAGCATTGTTTCAATACAAGACATACCAATGGACTCGTGCAGCTTTCTGTCTTCTTTGGGCACCAGATGTTCCTTCCTCACCCGAAACAAAGGACTTATTCGATTAGCTTGCGTTGATATAAGGACTGGTCTTCCTTCTCTGCTGTAAAACAAGAAAGTCTCGACTTACTCTATGTGCAATTACTATTGTTCTTGAAACATAAATTAAGACAGTTATAAATAAGTTATTATTTGTATAGCGCTTTTCACAATACAGATTGTATCAAAGCAGCTTCACAGTATTAAATTAAAATAATACAACAATGTTTGTTTCAAGAGGAATTTATTGATTGATAAAATTAAATTAAATATCCCCAAAATATCCCCAACTGAGCAAGGCAAAGGCAACAGTGGCAAGGAACCGAAAAACTCCATCAAGTGACCTAATGGTGTCCTAAAACTCCATCAGGTGACCTAATGGAGAAAAAAAACCTTGGGAGAACCCAGGCTCAGTCGGGGGCCAGTTCTCCTCTGGCATTTATGAGCTACAGGCCGGATTGTAGTTTGAACTGTAGGATTATATGAATGCCTGGCTGAAGAGATGCGACTTTAATCTAGTTTTAAACTGGGAGAGCGAGTCTGAGCAACGAACAGTATCAGGAAGACTATTCCAGAGTTTTGGAGCCAAATGTGAAAATGCTCTCCCTCCTTTGGTGGTTCTGGATATCCTAGGTATGACCAAAAGCCTTGAATTTAGTGATCTTAAAGAGCGCGATGGATTATAGGGGCGATAGAAGATCCGTTAAATAGACTGGAGCTAAGCCGTTTAGAGCTTTATAAGTCAGTAGCAATACCTTATAATTAATACGGAACTTTATAGGTAACCAATGCAGTGATGATAAAATCGCTGTTATATGATCATATTTTCTTGATCTCGTAAGAACTCTAGCGGCGGCGATTCAGGAGAGAGCATTTGATGAGTAAATACCGATTTCAATATTCTAGAAACTTTACCTGGGAAGGGCTGATCCCGGCAAGATTCGCTGCGACTCACTAGTAGCTCTTGTGAGGGTTGGCTCTTAAAAGAGCTGTTGAGTTTGATATTGTAGAGCTTTAAAAAAAAAAAAAGGACCAAGTAATCCTGCAAGACGGAAAGGAAGGTAATTTTAATACATTACTTGCAAATAGTCAGTTTATGTATAACTGTAGGATATTTTTTTCTGTAAAGAGTGTTGAATAATTAAATTTTAAAAGCATTTTTATATTATAAGTTCACTGATATGTGGGGGCATTTCTATGAATAAAAGTACGTCTTTAATAGCAAGCAATAATCATGTGAAAATGATTTACATGCAAACGGGACAGTTATCAGCAGTGTAACTGGTCTGATTATGACAAAATAATCGAGTATCTGATGTCATGTGACAAGTAAGATAAGCTTTTCCACCCCTGCAAACAGAGGTAGGTTATGAGGTGTGGAGAGACGTCATGTATCACTGGAACATAAACAGACGGGGACCAATTTGTAATAATTGTAATTAGTGGTGCACGATATATCGGCCGCCGATATAATATCGGCCGATATGGTCATTTTTTTACACATCGGTATCGTTCCGATGTCAAAATATGGCCGATGTGAACAGGCCGACATTTGACGTGTGAAGTTGAAGATGAAGTTGACGATGCTGACTCGATCTTAGCAGTAGTGAATGTGCCTGAGATAAATACACATTTCATACAGATGACATAAGCAGAGAACAGTCTGTTTTCTTTCGTTTTGAATTGTTCTGTTTAAAAATAGACATTTCAAGCTTTCTATATATGTCTCCGGTCTGTGAGGCAGGTAGATTTCGGTTCATTGATGAGACGCGCTCCAGGTTCACGCGCCCTCGCCTCCGTGTCCTGATTAAATATTTTCTACTATATTTACTTCTTATTTAATTCAATCCAGGCAATTGGTTGATGAAACATTTATCAAAATTAAGATACAATTAATACAAAACGAAATTAAATTTAAAGACAGGCTTTTTGTGCTTTCTGTTTGAGGTCTCTGTGAAAGTTTTAAAGCAGTCTTAGTGGCGCTTTCAGAGCGCTCAAGTCAACTGTCCCGTCCGTAACATTGTTAACGCAGTCCAGTGCGACTTATGTTTTTTTCCTCTTCATGACACATTTTTGACTGATCGTTTTTTGACTCGTAGATATTTGAATATATTGCTTGATATTTGATACCCGTTCGAATTAGATTTTTCTCAAAAGTGACAGCACGTGTGATTTGTGGATTACTGATAAGCGCGAGTGGAGAAACAGGCGTTTATTGATTCATTCTCAGTGTTGAGAAACGTATAGCCTTCATGTGTTACGTTATTGTATTAATAATAACTAAAGTAGCCTACCTAATTATGTTACATATTTATTTTGTATGAAAACTAGCGCGTTCGTTACTTGTGGATTAAAAAGTAGGCTACCGTTGTATCAGTGCTGCGCGAGCTCTCTCTCTCACAAACACGGACGCGTGCACACACAGAGAGAGAAGATAATTGTAAAATGAAAAATTGACGGGCTAAGTTTAAATTTTGTTCTTGCTTGTTTTTTTTCTGTCAAAATATCAGAAAGTATTTTGTATTATCCATCCGTGTTTTTAAAATTCGTTAAATGACGGACGTTTTACTGTTAACACAGCCCATGTCGGATTGGTCTTATAGCCTAGGCTACTTGTTATTATTTTAAGAATGATTCGTTATGCTATTATTGGACTCCTGTCTATTCATTGTCAACTGTTTTCTATAAATATGTTTGTATTGGCTAACATTTATTCAGTTAATGAGTGTCCTGTTTAAAATGTGCAATGTTCAAACGCAAAGACAGCACGTCACAAATAGAAGCCCTTTTCCCTGTGGTATTTTTTAGTATCATATCGAGGGCTTGGAACCAGAGGGGCGTAAGTGGCATTTTGGGCGAAAATGAGTTCTATATATCAAATTAAAGGTCTTGATGAGCTCTATCTAGTTGTGCCAAAAAGACGCATCAGAAATCAACTTGTATTGAATAAAGCAACAAAACAACAAAGACCTAACACAAAAGTTTGAGCATTGTTTGGAGCCAGAGGGGCGTATGTCCACTTACGCCCTTCTGGCTCTAAAAAATACATGTATGGCCTACACATTGTTTGGAACCAGAGGGGCGCAAGTGGCATTTGACAAACTTTACAGGAGAGCCAAAACAAAATTTTGACCACGCTTCAATCAACTGTATTTATTAACCTTCAACCACAACATTGCAACCACATACATACTTATATGAGTAAGTTCTTAAGTGAACATATTATGGAATATTAACACGATGAACATATTCTAAAACCTTGCAAAATCTTGAAAATATGGCAAAAACATCAAATACGCCTTTTTGGCACCAAACATTTCCAATTCCTCTAAAGAAAAATAGGGCGTATCTGCTGATCAATGCAGAAATGATTGGTCAAAACATTGGTTAAAAACACTCTAACTTCATAACTTTTCATTTTATTTAAAATACTGTATACATAGTCATTTAATTTGATCATTTCTAACCGTTTAATTTCAATTCTCATTTATGAGTTCACATTCATGTCAAACAGTTTAACATTTAATTTCAAACAGTTTAACATTTAAGTTCACACAGTTTAATTTCTCTTGTTTATTACACATTTCACTTTTTAGTTCACTTTAGTTGAACTAAAAAGTTCACTCACTGCCCACTGTCAGAGTGTTATAGAACTCTGCATAACAGTGAGGAATACTCCCATTGGTGCACAGGGTGAGTAGGTCTTTTTTCTTTAAGGCACTGATCACTGGAGGATTTTCATACAATGAGCTGGGGTGTGTGGTTCTGGTGCCTCTGGTGCCTCTTGTTGCCTGTTGTGCCACCGTCAGTTTTCGGAAGGTTGGGGCGGTGAAATCATACTTGAAGAAGATTGTTTTTGGTTCATCTTTCGTGTAGCGGAACCATTTAATCTTCTGCCAATGAACTGATTGTCCCTCCTCATCTTTTGTTCTGTTTTTGAGTATGTGGTTGGAGAGGGACTTGAAGTACAGAAAGTCCTTGTGTCCAAGTTCATGTACACTATGGGTCGTTCTTTCTTTCCATTCTCACAAGTGTGTAGTAGCCATCATGGATGGCTACTAGACATGGAGTGTGATAGTGTGCATGCTGCAGTGGAAACTGCAAGAAGAAAAGTTTCTATTTACTCCCATTTCTATTTACTCCCATACTTCTATTTACTGATGGCTACTACACACTTGTGAGAATGGCAAGAAGGAACGACCCATACAGTGTACATGAACTTGAACACAAGGACTTTCTGGACTTCAAGTCCCTCTCCAACCACATACTCAAAAACAGAACAAAAGATGAGGAGGGACAATCAGTTCATTGGCAGAAGATTAAATGGTTCCGCTACACGAAAGATGAACCAAAAACAATCTTCTTCAAGTATGATTTCACCGCCCCAACCTTCCGAAAACTGACGGTGGCACAACAGGCAACAAGAGGCACCAGAACCACACACCCCAGCTCATTGTATGAAAATCCTCCAGTGATCAGTGCCTTAAAGAAAAAAGACCTACTCACCCTGTGCACCAATGGGAGTATTCCTCACTGTTATGCAGAGTTCTATAACACTCTGACAGTGGGCAGTGAGTGAACTTTTTAGTTCAACTAAAGTGAACTAAAAAGTGAAATGTGTAATAAACAAGAGAAATTAAACTGTTTGAAATTAAATGTTAAACTGTTTGACATGAATGTGAACTCATAAATGAGAATTGAAATTAAACGGTTAGAAATGAAATGTTAAACAGTTTGAAATGATGAAATGACTATGTATGCAGTATTTTAAATCAAATGAAAAGTTATGAAGTTAGAGTGTTTTTAACCAATGTTTTGACCAATCATTTCTGCATTGATCAGCAGATACGCCCTATTTTTCTTTAGACGAATTGGAAATGTTTGGTGCCAAAAAGGCGTATTTGATGTTTTTGCCATATTTTCAAGATTTTGCAAGGTTTTAGAATATGTTCATCGTGTTAATATTCCATAATATGTTCACTTAAGAACTTACTCATATAAGTATGTATGTGGTTGCAATGTTGTGGTTGAAGGTTAATAAATACAGTTGATTGAAGTGTGGTCAAAATTTTGTTTTGGCTCTCCTGTAAAGTTTGTCAAATGCCACTTACGCCCCTCTGGTTCCAAGCCCTCGATATTTGGATATTGGAATAATAAATAAAGTAGCCTATCTTAATTTTACACAATGTTCCTGTTTTTTGTGTGGTTTTTTTTACTGTTTTCTAAGGGTTTCTTAATTTTAGACAAGTTGACCAGCACACATTACTGTATATGCAATGCAGTATAATGCATGTGTGTCGTATGTGACATATTTTGCACACAGGTAAAGGTGCCCAATATCAGTCATTTCTAAAGTAAAAAAAAAGTGTTTTGGAAAATAGCTCTTTATTTGATAATCATTCAAATTTGTTTTCTATACAGAGATATCGACATCGGCAAATATCGGTATCGGCCATAACAGCAATATTAATATCGGTTATCGGTATCGGCCTCAATTTTCACATCGGTGCATCACTAATTGTAATCAATACAATGCAATTAATATCAACTTTCTGACAGTGTGTGTACGAGTATACAAATATGTACGAGTATCGTATACGAATTTGACAACTTGTTAAATCTTGTGAATTATTAAGACTTTCAGACTATCTTCGTACTGATTGGGCTATGGGTTTTGCGAGAAAAGGTTTAAGAAACAACAAATGCTTGATAAAATGTTTGATTTAGGGTTCGAACCAACACATGTATATACCATTGCGAATATTTGCCTTTGCAGCTGTCGGTCTCCTCCGTTTACTTGTCCTCAAACAATAATAGTCCGAAAGGTCCTTTTGGTCTTTTCAGCTGAAAAAAGAGAAAATAAAATATCATTATGTTGTTTTACATCATTCCTGTGGTAAAAGCATGGTAAGCGTTGTGGTTAATGTGCATTTACAATAAGTATCACATTAAAACTCCCAATACAGTGTGGTAAAAGCATGGTAAGTTTTGTGATTACTGTCTTTTTACTACACTTACCACAGTAAAACTAATGTTAATGTGGTAAAAGCATGGTAAGTGTTGTTTGTACTGTGCTTCTACTACAAATACAACTTTGGAACTAATTGTACTACTTTTAATCTGATATGAATATGATTAACTGATTTAAGGTCTTTAGGCCTATGCTCACAGGCAGTGTAACTTAATCACCCTGTTTTGAATTAGAAAGCAATAAAACGCAAAGCCTCAGTGGAGATGACAGATATAATGCCGTGACTGAACGTGAGCTAATCTGATTAATATCGACAAACAGAAAATACATTATATATCACACATTATTCGGACAGCGTATTTACTACTTACCAACATCTGACACACGTGAACTGATGCCAAATATCGCGATGTGTTCGGAACGAGACTTCTTCAGGCTTCTAAGGGTTTGAAACTTGCTGGCCCAGAAAAGTTCATTAAACACATCCTTAATATAGTCCAATTTAGTCATTTAATCAAAAATATCTTAATTTGTGTTCCGAAGATGAACGAAGGGGTTGGAACAACATGAGGGTGAGGAATTACTGACAGAATTTTCATTTTCGTACTTAATAATCGTGACCACCAATAGCAGCGCTTACTGATCGTGACGTGGCCAATAGCAAAGCAGAATCATTGTGGGAAATACCGACTGTATTAACGAATAAAGGTAGAATTTGTGTTCTTATCGTGTTTAACACATCTGTATTTGCCCGCGCGAGTATATACAACTTCAAAAATCGCAGCTTCAATTCAATTTACAGTTACCGTCGAAGAGAAACACAGGTCTTATCTGCCCTATATAAATAACAGCCTGTACACTCTTTAGGATGTGGAGGGTAGGGCGATGAGGCTGCGAGCTACACCTATGAACCATTGAATCACTTTGCTGGCTGGTGCACCGGCTAATCGTGGTTGCCTTGATGCACTTGCTGATCTGGCCGGGTTGACACTCATCGGATGCCTTCCACAAATGGTTTTTTTCGACTTTTTTTTTTTTTTTTCGACTTGTTTCTTCATCATAATGACACAAGAAAATCATTCAATCATTTTTTAAGATTTACAATCTGCACATCGCCCCGTTCATTATTCTCTTTCGGAATGAAAGATGACATTTAAAAAAGGGTGCAGCTTGGTTTTTTTCTTTAAAAAAACAGAAATGGCTGGATTTTCTTTTACAAATGTATTGTTGTCATCAAATAATAGTATTAGAAAATTGGACGACATTTCCCATCGCTTTTTCATTTGGAATATTTATTTATACGTTTATTGGATTTCATTTGACTGATCGCATCTTTACCCAGAAGTGCCAAGTCATAGATATATACACTAGACGTGGCCTTGGCTGCGGCAGTTGATTGGAACGAATGCCTTACATATATAAATTAATTAATTAGCAAAACTTGGCCACTAAATATTTCATATTCAATTATTTTAATGATCACAATTAAAGTTTTCATTTTATTAACTGAACAACATTCAGCATTCAATCAAATATTATAAAATATGTATTATTATTAATAATGTTATTTCAACATAATATCTCGTTATTTCGACATAATATGTGTGGGTGCAACAAGCAAGATGTGCATTTGGAAATCCGGTGACGCGTGCATTGATTTTTATTAATAATCTAGTGTTTTCTGACAGTGTCGACTCGGCTGCAAAGATGAAGTTGACGATCGCCGTATAGTGAACGCGCCTATAGAGAGAAATGCACATAATGGATTACATAATCAGAGAGTAGCCTTTTTCTTTTCGTTTTGAATTATTTCGTTTAAAGACATTTCAAGCTTTGTGTATTTGATGTATTTCTCATGTCTGTGTGTGTGAGGCATACAATGAGTTTCGTTAAGTTAGGATGAGATGCGCTCCAGTTAACGTGCAATGCAAGATTATCATTTTTTTATTATTATTTATTAAATCTTATTGATCTTATTTATTAAATACAGGCTGATGAAAAATGTATTAAAATTAAGATACAATTTATACAAAACGAAATTCACTTTTACTCGTGCTGTTCACTTTTCATAAATCAACATACATGGGGGGAAAAAATAACATTATAACATTTGAACAAATATGAAAATAAATGCGCTTATTTAATGGCTACAACAGTATAGGCCTACAGACTCTCTATTTGTACAAATTGCTGCACATTCATTTAATTCTGAATTTTGCACACACAAGTTGATAGGCATTTGTTCAAATCAAGTTCATGATAATTGTGCGTGCATTTATTAATCATTATGATACTAAAATCATAACAAAGTAGGTTATGCTATGTACAAAAAAATCAGATGAGCCCAGAATATTCCAAACTGCCGTAGCCAAGGCGACATCTAGTGTATATAAACTTATTACACCGTCGTGCTAAGTCATAGGGTCCGTGCACTTTTTGATCATTTCATTTCCTGTTTAGAATGGAATAAGGAGAAATGAAAACCAGCTCGTTTATTCGTTTTTTTGGCTAGATTTTGGCTAGATTTTTCATTTTTCGTTTACAAGTCGGTTTATGGGTTCGATATTTCATTTGCACACGTGGGCGGCGCTGAAACGCCCCTTTCATCTGATTGGTCAAACCGCTCCGCCTTCAGTAAGCTGTGAGCTTTTCTTTCTGTCAGGCAGAATAAGAGTCAGTAGGCTACGAGTGCGGCACTGACAAATGCCCTTTAATGAAATAATGTCTGAAACCACCACTCACTGTTAACTACACACACTATTTGATTTAGAAATATGTTGCTGGTCACGTAATTCGTGCTGCTGCGACTTGCAAGCAACCCCATTAATGTGAGCCACAGTATATGACAGATTATATTAGCATATTTCCCATTGATAAATACAGTGCAAATAGTTCCGTCTCTTTGGATAAAAGGGAAGTGGAAATAAAAATCAATAATAGGCTGAACTGTACCATGATAATATGTCCGTAACATTTACCACTCTAGTCTTTTATTTACATCAAAAGGCAGGTAGGCGTGTGTGACATATAGCCTATGGGCTATAAATAATTTTGAATAGAAATAAAGTTAATATTTTTTTAATTTAAGCATGTGTAGCCTACTCAGTTCACATGAAAAGAAAGAGACAGAAAAGAGAGAAGCCAGAATCAGTGAACGTAAATTAAATACTGACAAAATTACCAGGTTTGGGATTAATTGTTATTATTATTATGAGAAATTGACTCCGCCTAGAACTTTGATGCTTCACCAAACTCAGCTCAGACCCTCAGACTGGTCTAACTTGCTTCTAACTGGTCAGACTTTCCCAAAAAATCCATCGACTTGAGTTATCTGAGCAATGAAGGCCGTAATACTTAATGCTGTCCACTAGAGGGGGCGACAGGATAATAAGTGTTTTCTACTCTCTTTCCCTGTTTGCATCAGTTTAAATGACAAATAAATAAATGCATGAATTTCATTATGATAACAGGTTAAACGTCGTAATTAGCCAGCATAGGACGCAAATGAAAATACATTATTAATAAATATTGTTTCATATCTTGTTCATGCTTTATACATTTTAACCAGTGCTAATTTAAATAAAATGAATGAATAGAACTATATAATAATTAATTATAATATGGTAACTTTGGTCCAAAGTAATCTGTGATAAACAGTGTATAGGCCTACTATGTTTCATCTGCTTATTTATTATAGTCAAAATAATCCAGCAATTATGTTTTATCGAATGTTATTCGAATTCAAGATGTAGAAGCTCAGATCAATAATGAGGCGTACAGGCCATAAATAACAAATAGACATTACAACATTTTTATTATTCATAAGAATTTAAGTTAATAACATCTAAAACAAAGAATACATGTATTACAGGGCAAGTATAAGTATTAGTATTTTTAATGTTTTTGAAAGAAGTTTCCTCTGCTCATCAAGCCTGCATTTATTTGATCAAAAATACAGAAAAAAAAGTAATATTGTGATATATTTTTACAATTTAAAATAATTGGTTTAAATGATCATTTATTTCTGTGATGCAAAGCTGAATTTTCAGGATCATTACTCCAGTCTATCACATGATCCTTTAGAAATAATTCTAATATGATGATTCATTATCAAAGTTGGAAACAGTTCTGCTGCTTAATATGTTTTCATAACCTGTGATACTTTTTTTAGGATACTTTGATGAATAAAAATGTAAAAAAAAAATTGAAAAAAAAATTGAAAAAAGCAATTTTTAAAAAAATAGAAATCTTTTGTAACAACAATATACACTACTGGTCAGTAATTTGAGGTCAGTATTTTTTTATTTATTTTTTTAAATAAATCAATACTTTTATTCAGCAAGGATGTGTTAAATTGATTTTAAAAAAAGTGATAGTAAAGAAGATTTATATTATTAGAAATTATATATATTTTTTAATAAATGCAGTTCTTTTTAACCTTTTATTCATCAAATATATTAGGCAGCAGAACTGTTTCCAACACTCATAATAAATCAGTCGCGTCGCGTCACCACTTTTGAATAAGAAACAATATCAAGACTATAAAACTCCTCAAAAAACGCGCACACACTCAAACCTGACTGCACATCACATTTTTTACTTTTATTGATTCTGCTTTAATTCCGGAGTCCCTTTTATTTTCATTGCTCCGGAGTCGCATATCAGTCACAAAATGCGCCACGGGGAAGAAAAAAACATCTATAGCCTAAGTCGCACTGGACTAAGTCGCATTTTTTTAGAAATTTATTTCACAAAAAAAAAAAAAAAAAATGTTACAGACAGTTCTCCGTTACGGACGTGAGCGCTCTAAAGCGGCACTAAAATAATGTTTTAAAACTTTCACAGAGACCTCAAACTGAAAGCACAAAGCCTGTCTTTAAATTTAATTTCGTTTTGTATTAATTGTATCTTAATTTTAATCGATGTTTCATCAACAAATTGTCAGGATTTAATAAGAAGTAGCCTAAATATAGGCTATTAGAAAATAAATAATCAGGATACGGAGGCGCTGGCGAACCTGGAGCTCGTCTCATAAATGAAACTCAGCGTAGGCCTATAAGGTAGCCTATTGCCTCACAGACCTGAGACATATAGATAGCTTGAAATGTCTACTTTTAAGCAGAACAATTCAAAACGAAAGAAAACAGACTGCGCTGCTTATGTAATTCGTATGAAATGTGCATTTCTCTCTGGCGCTGCGAAGATCGCGAGTCGTCAACTTCATCTGTCTAGCCGACACTGACATAAAAAATAACTGTTTTATTAGTAAACAATTAAAATGTCTCCTGCTATATTTTACATAGGCCTATTTGCCTGTTCCTTACAAAACACTGACAGTGGGGTTTTTGACGTTTTTTTTTTTTTTTTTTTTTTTTTTTGAGCAGCTGCGGCAAATTCTTTCGACACACACACACACACACACACACACACACACACACACACACACACACACAATATTACGTAACACTCTGCGCTTATGTTTTAAAAAGATAATTTAACATATAAATAACAATTTTTAAATAGCCCACTTAAAGTGTTTATTACAAATAAATGACTAAATGCTAAAAAATTATACATTTTAATGAACAAATATATGCGTTGCATTTACAATTCTGCAGCACCCCCACTTCCCGCGGCCCTGATGGGAGGTATGTTAAACCTGAGAAAGCAGAGTAAGTCAAGCCCGTTTCTGAAAGAGAGGTAACTTATACTCAGAGTCAGTTACCATGGTAACTTACTCTGTGAACCTAACCTGGCCGGGAGCAGGTTTTCTTCGGTAAACCCAGAGTTTTTTTCGGTCTCCTCCCCTTTTTTTAAAGAGGAAGTGGTGTTTAAACACCTCATTCATTCTTTCAGTACATTTTTATTAATAAAATTAATCTTTAATTAATAAATACAATATTGCTATTTTTACTGTTTTTTTTTTTTTTTCAATTTTTTAAATAAGATGAAGTCTATTAACTCCTTAACTGGCAACTGAATATACAGTAGTAGATTAGAGTTACATAATGTAGTTCTAAACAAATTCTACAGAATTAAACTGTGGCATTTACTGAAAATCACTGAACTCTGTTCATCTGTGCAACAGAAGTTGATGGACCGTCCTCCTGCTGTTCTTCCACTTTGGGGGCGGGGGGAGAGATAAGACTACCCATTTATACTTAGCTTTAAACTTAGATTCTACTCCACATAAAAATGTGAAAAAATCTGAATGTGTAGATTGTTTGATGTGACACATAACATTATCCCCATCGTCCTGTGAAGATGAGTACACTTTATAACACTATTTGTCATAATTTCTGGTGTATTGAGTAGGCTACTTACAACTGCCTGCAGGTTTTGTTGGGACAGGAGGCTCCAAAAGACAGATATTACCATCGGAATCTGTTGGGACCAACAAAAAACCCAACCCAAAGTAAAATAAATGGAAATATCAAAAATAGCCTATATAAGAAATAACACATATGTAAACCTCTTACATTTTATGAAGGCCCTTGGATCTTCGGGAGTGACTGGCTCTGAAGTCCCTCCAGGAATTCCCCCAGCCAAAAATGCTGCTGCACTGCTAGACACTGGGATGCTATTTAGTTATTTAATATGTCAAATATTTGTAAATTCAGGTAGCCTACACCCATGATATGCTCAAACCTTACCTGATTGAATTATGTTCTTATATTTAATTTTCAGCTGCTGCCATGTTCTTTTAATACCTGCAGGATTGCACCCATGAAAATTAAAATTAGGTTGAATAACATACTGTTCTTCCAGTTTCACCTCTGATATTATAACAGTTGGGTAAGTTACTCTAAAATAGTTATTAATTACTAACTACAAATGACATCTTCAACCGTGTAATTAGATTCATGTAATAATGACTATCTTTAGAAAGTATTGGTCTACTTATTAATAAATCCCATATCAACCTCAACCACTTGAACAATACAAGGAGAGACAAGAAACTGCACTTTTAATGCTTTCAAATAAACAATATACAATTGCATGGATTATTCTTGAATTGACCAAAGTGTGTAGAGGGAGAAGGTTACATAAAAAATATACCTTTTAAAAATGTATGTTAAATATACAGAATTGTTCTATAGTCTAATGCAATTACATCAGATTTTACTTCAAATTACAGAAGAATTAAGAGTAATCCCTTTAATTAAATGACAGTATTTAGATGACTTGGTAATTAATTACACCCAACACTGTATAACTAATTAAAATGTAAACATACGCATTGACTCGAGCAACTATTTTCTCCCTAGCTAACTCTAGTTGTCCTTCGCTGCTGCAGCCGATATTTAAAAAATAATAATATGTCTTCTTACGCTTGCAGAAGCTGGTGAGAAATATGCAGACCTCTTTTTGTCTGGCGCTGTTACCATGGTGACTCATAATATCTGCACTCCATTGATAATGGCTTTTTATAGTGGTGGTGCACGCGCTTAACTCAGAGTCAGTCAACTCAGAGTTGATTGAACTAACTAATTTCCGCTGTTCTGTAACCGAAAACTCAGAGTTTCCCATCTCAGGGTAAGCCAACTCAGTTGAACCTCCTTTCTGAAACAGGCCCCAGGGGCCCGTTCTTCGTACGTCGCTAACTCAGTTAGCTGGATTTGATTGTTGGAGATTTGGCATGATCTTGGATTGTTTGGTTCTTCGACGCTCATCCTGGACTTGCTGTCATAGCAACAGGTGCCCAAGCTTAAACCTGCTCGGGAGCAGGCTTATTTCATGTTAACAGGATTAGATCCCGGCTTTATAAGCGGAGGTGATACGGGAAGTCTTTCGCAGCCATGTCTTGTCCGTTTTTACGACAAGAACCTGTCGCTGAAGGTGGTCTCACGCTGCACAATCCACTGCCGCTTTCTGAGCATGCAGCCTGACATCAAACAATTCACCATTTACCTTGGAGAAGCGAGTCCAGAATATATCAAATAATACAAAAAGTAATGTAATCAAAAAGTATGCAGTTGACTGATTAAAAATATCTTAGATGGTGTGTGACTCCATGTCCTACATCACAAATGTGGAAGCAAAATGGCCTGGTTCTGTGCATGACTCCAGGATTTTCAGAGAGTCACATTTATGCACATTATTTGAACGTGGTAAGGAAATATTTAATATCAAGCTCACTGTATTACATACATTTATTCTGAGCCTAACAAAACTGCATTTTTCCAGGTGCTTACGACGGGATCCTGCTTGGTGACAGGGGCTATACCTGCAGGCAGTATTTCATGACGCCATTCCCTGACCCAAACCCCGGACCACAAACCCGTTTCAATGCAGCTCTAGCCAGGACAAGGGCACGTATTGAAATGACCTTTGGGCAACTAAAGGAAAGATTTCAGTGTCTGAGGGTTGCACCTGACAGGGCCTGTGACATTATTGTTGCATGTGCCATACTCCACAATAGTGCCACCATCAGAAAGGAGAGGACCCCTGTGGTGGAGGTGCAGCCTGATGATGACCTCCAGCCAGTGCACTTGGACCAACCTAGTGGCAGAGCTGCACGGGACAGAATTGTGGAACACCATTTTTTTTTTTTTTTTTTTTTAAACAAAAACCTTCATTAAATGAATAGAAGACAAGACAACATGCTTAGTTCCTTGAGTTTTATTTCAATTATTCTTTGTCAAGAAAAGCCAATGATGGTCATCTTTTGCCTGCAATAAGATATATTGTTATCCAAGGTCAGCAATAGTACTCTGTGTGAAATAGTGTATTTAGCACTTACTCTGAAGTTCCTTTTGAAGCAACTCAATCTCTAGTGCCAGTTTTTTCTTCTTTAAGGTGTCAAGTTCTATTTCTCCCCTTCATTTTTCTGTTTTTTCAGGTCAAAATACTAAATTTTCTGTTGTAGATTCCATTTATATACGGATATCACCCTGTGCCATGTTTGGATAAAAAGAATAAAAAAATAAAAAAGAACTGTCAACACAAGCCTCATGCAACAAAAATAAAAAGTACAAGTAGGTTACTACACTGCCCACCTCTGTATCACTTTGTGCAGTAGGCCTTTCCTCCTGCAACTCATATTGCAGTCAGAAATAATATGTACACAAGTTACTATAAATGAAGTAAAGTTATTTATGCACTTACAAGTACTTCCTCCAAAGGACAGTCATCTGAGAGGGTTTCTTCACTGTCCTGTGCAATGGAAACAAATGGGCATTACAAAGTGTTGCACTTTCTTCCCTTTTGATGTAAAGTTAGAAAAAGTCCACTTACTGCACATATTTCAGCCACTACTTTCTTGGGAACAGGTACAAGTGTTGGTGTATTATGTAAAACTGCACAAAAGAGGAAACACAATGGCATTACAATGAACTACACTATATGAACAAATGTGATCAGTAACTCATGGCAAAATATTCTTACATTAAGTTCAGCAGTTTTCACCTTCACAAGTCAAAGCAATTGATCACTACTCAATATTTAACAGCTGAAATTACTGTACCAGCCATTTGGATTATATAGGCCTACTTAATTTAATGCGGCAAAAAAAAAAGATATATTTTACAGTGTAGCAAGATCATTTAAAGCTCATTTACCAGTAATGAAGGTGTTGCTGCTACTGGTTCCTGGCTGTTGGTCTGAGGAAGAGCTGCCCCCAGGGATGCCCTCCACAATGGGTCGGTTCACATTTAACCCCAGGGCCAGCTCTACTGCTGGGGTATAATGTGGTATAATGTGAGGGAGCAGGACCACCACCTGTTTGTTTTTTTTCAGCTCAGCCTTTTTCTTGGTTGCTGTTATAAACAGACAAACACATTTAACGGTGCTTTTCTTTTGTAAAAGAGACAAAGAACAGTAGAAGTAGAAAAGATTACCATTTTGAAGAATATTCTTGTACTTCCCTTTTACTTGTTCCCATGTTCTAGTGCAGTGTTCTTCAACCCTGCTCCCGGAGGACCCCCAACACTGCTGGTTTTCTTTGTCTCCCTAATCAAACACACCGGATTCAATTCATCAACTCATTATCACATGGGTTAATGAGCTGATGAGTTGAATCAGGTGTGTTTGATTAGGGAGACAAAGAAAACGTGCAGTGTTGGGGGTCCTCCAGGAGCAGGGTTGAAGAACACTGTTCTAGTGGGTCCTGAGGTGGCTCTGACATTAAGCAATTATGAAATGATTAAAATACAAGAATATACACTGTAATAAGTGATATAACCATAACATGGAACACTTACGCATTTCATTTGTCTGCTACTTTTTGCCAGCCCTCTCTCCTGGTTCCCTGGCGTTTTAATTAAGGTTTCATATTCTGCATAACCTTCAATAACTCTTGCTCTGCTGCGGAGAAAAACTGTGCGCGCTCTTTGGCCATGGTGAGCAGCCAATAGCAGCGTTGCTGATCAATGTTTCTACTATCGATACATATCCCCTTTTAAACCAGCGCATGAACGCGCAGTTATCTCAGATAACTCAATCCAGCTCTACTAATCATAACTGGCAGGTGTGTTCGAAGAAACAAATTAGTCAGATCATGATTAGGCCGATGATATCACCTTGGATGTCTCATAATTTGATCTTGGATGTTTCAAGCAACGTACGAAGAACGGGCCCCAGTTGCTATGACAGCAAGTCCAGGATGAGCGTCGAAGAACTCAGTTAGCTGGATTTGATTGTTTGGGTCTTCGACGCTCATCCTGGACTTGCTGTCATAGCAACTGGGGCCCGTTCTTCGTACGTTGCTTAAAACATCTGAGATCAAACGAGACATCCAAGATGATATCATCGTGCTAATCATGATCTGACTAATTTGGTTCTTCGAACACACCTGCCGGATATGATTAGTATAGCTGGATTGAGTTAGTGAGATAATTGCGCGTTCACGCTCTGGTTTAAAAGGGGATATGTATCGATAGTAGAAACATTGATCAGCAACGCTGCTATTGGCTGCTCACCATGGCCAAAGAGCGCGCTCAGTTTTTCAACGCAGCAGAGCAGGAATTTTTACTGGAAGGGTATGCAGAGTTTGAAAAATATAATTAAAACGCCAGGGAACACTGGGAATCAAAGTGTGCAAAAGCCAGGACTCGAGAGGGCTGGCAAAAAGTAACAGACAAATTAAATGCGTAAGTGTTCCATGTTATGGTTATATCACTTATTACAGTATATATTCTTGTATTTTAATAATTTCATAATTGCTTAATGTCAGAGCCACCTCAGGACCCACTAGAACATGGGAACAAGTAAAAGTGAAGTACAAGAATATTCTTCAAACTGGTAATCTTTTCTACTTCTACTGATTAGTCTCTTTTAGCAAAGACATTTTAAATGATGTGTCTGTTTGTCTGTTTATGGTTATCTGCAACCAAGGAAAAGGCGGAGCAGAAAAAAACAGGTGGTGGTCCTGCACCCCCACGTTATACCCCGGCAGAAGAGCTGGCCCTTGGGCTAAATGAGAACCGACCCATTGTGGAGGGCATTCCTGGGGGCAGCTCTTCCTTAAGGCCTATTTATACTTCTGCGTCGGACCTACGCCGGAGCCTCTACGCTGTAGGCAACGCGTTGGTTTTAATTTATACTTCTGCGTCGTTGTCCGCGTTGACGCGCAATTACTCATGCAGAGGGACCATGTGAAACCCGAGGGAGGGGTTCTAGCAGACCAATCACAGCGCTTGCGTCCGCGTAGAATTGACGCGTTGTTACATTTTTGGAGAGGTGCGCATCAGGGTACGCCAAAGGGTACGCGCGCTAAGCACAGCCTACGACGTAGCTACGGCGTAAGTTCGACGCAGAAGTATAAATAGGCCTTTAGACCTAAAGCCAGGGACCAGTAACAGCAACACCTTAATTACAGGTAAATGAGTTTTAAATCATCTTGCTACACTGTAAATAATTTGTTGCTGCATTAAATTAAGTATGTCTATAATCCAAATGGCTGGTACAGTATCAGCTCCGCTTATGAAGCCGGGATCTAATCCTGTTAACATGAAATAAGCTTGCGCACCTGTTGCTATGACAGCAAGTCCAGGAGGAGCGTCGAAGAACCAAACAATCCCAGATCATGCCAAATCGCCAATAATCAAATCCAGCTAACTGAGTTAGCGACGTACGAAGAACGGGCCCCAGGTGCGCAAGCTTAAACCTGCTCGGGAGCAGGCTTATTTCATGTTAACAGGATTAGACTGCGGCTTCATAAGCGGAGCTGATACGGGAAGTCCAGCGCTTATGAAGCCGGGATCTAATCCTGTTAACATGAAATAAGCTTGCGCACCTGTTGCTATGACAGCAAGTCCAGGATGAGCGTCGAAGAACCAAACAATCCCAGATCATGCCAAATCGCCAATAATCAAATCCAGCTAACTGAGTTAGCGACGTACGAAGAACGGGCCCTGAGGTACGAAGAACTGAGATTTTGCGTTACAATAGTGCACTTTCTGAGATATATATTTTTTCTCGTGACTGGTGAGATTGTCGTTTACATGATTCATTTGTTGGAAACGCACACTTATTTTCGACTTGTCGGAGTCGGGCTTTAACAACAGCACAAACTGTTTGCATTGCCTTAAAGCTGCCGTCGGCAAGTCTGGCAGATTGGGTCGATGAGCCAAAATTTTGAATGTTTACAACTCTCATGCCCCTCCCCACTACCAGCGAGCACCCTCCCATCGAGGTCGTGCTCGTCAGTGCGTCACTGTGCGTGTGTACCTGATTTTCTGTGAACGCGTCCGTCTCTTCAGCATCTATCAACACCATGGACTCGGAGGTAGGCTGCCCTGGCTAATCTAGCCATAGATAGCAATAACCGAGGAATTGGAAGCTTGTTAGTAGATTTTCTCTACGCCATCACGCTTCATGCAATCTCCAGGCGAACTTCAGGCGTGGCGTGTGCATGTGATATTAACATGTGCGAGTGAGGGGGATCTGTGGCGTGTGCACGACCTGTGATTGACAGTCAGATCTCACACCCCCCTGCGCTGATTGGACCTGATGAAGCGGGAGCGCTGGATTTTTGGAAAACAAATAACACGCTCCAGGTGGAGTTAGAAGCTCGGGTTTTTTTCTAAAACCACCTTATTTATGTTGTTCTGTCGGATTATAGTGTCGATTACACTGAATATGATCAAAAAAATGTTGCCGACGGCAGCTTTAAGATTATTTGCGAGTGGCTCTTTCCTTTACACTATTGGAGATGCGGAGAACTTGATGGAAAGTGCTGTCTGTCGTGTCATTCGGAGTTTACCTGGCGCTTTTAGGTTTAAAAAAACTGTTTTAGGTTTTTTTGTGGCATTTCCAAGCCACTTAAAGGAGCTGTATGTAGTTTTCAGCGGCCTCTAGCGGTGATGTTTCAGATTGCAACCAATAAGTTGACAAGCGCGTGCTCTTGCGCGTGCTCGAATTTATGAGCGAGCACTGTGGAATACCGGCCAGACTGAGACGCGTCACGCAACACACCAGAGAGAGCATCCCACAACATGCTAGAAACTCAGGTAAACTCCCACTGCAACGTTACAATAATAGGCTACTTTTATCAGCTTGACGTTGAACTAATGCTCCATGCTCGTCCCATGATAAGAATGGAACCCTATCAACCGTGCCGAATTTTGCCACTGCAAGCATTACTTCACATTTTCTTCAGGAAATGTATACATTCTAGGTTTGTAGATAAGGTCTCTCCATGATTCAAACGCCCTGCCGATGTTGATCCGTGTTTTTTCACCCGAAGTTCATCCGATTCACGTCTGGCCTTTAATACGAGCTTCAGCAGAAAGAAAAAAACGTTTTATTGGTTTTTTTTATCAATAAGTGGAGTTTGTGTTGGAGTCTGTGTTGTGCTGGGAGCAGGTCGTTTCTTAGTGTTATCAGACATGTCATAAGTTGCATAAGTCATAAGTCCATGTCATAAGTTGCAGTGTCGTCGCTGTTGAGTGCAAAATCAGTAGGCTAGACGAGGCGAGAGGCTCGGGAGCGCTCCGCGCATGCAGGTGACGTCACTGGATTTCGCGGTAAATCCGACCCGGCACCTTCACATAAACATAAGAATACTTGCTTTCAGAGGTAATAGCAAAACCCGAAAAGTGGATCATTTTAATGTGATACTACATACAGCACCTTTAAGACCCAATGTTGTAAAGCAGTTTTTTTTTTAAGCAGTTTTTTTTTAGGCTATCATAATTTTTTATGAAGATCATGCATTCATGACCATGCCGATTACAGTATATGTTACTCAGGCTTCACTAACGTGATTGGTACCATAGACTATAGGCTAGACCAGGGGTCGGCAACCTAAGGCACGCGTGCCAAATGCGACTCTGATACTTTCCAGACAAGTTACATACTCTCCTGTCACTTGTTTCAAGAGCTTCACTTGGTCAAAAACCAAGTGATAACCTGTACAATGTAAAATTGTCAACATCAAATTATGTACTACATATTACAGCATTGTTTCAATACAAGACATACCAATGGACTCGTGCAGCTTTCTGTCTTCTTTGGGCACCAGATGTTCCTTCCTCACCCGAAACAAAGGACTTATTCGATTAGCTTGCGTTGATATAAGGACTGGTCTTCCTTCTCTGCTGTAAAACAAGAAAGTCTCGACTTACTCTATGTGCAATTACTATTGTTCTTGAAACATAAATTAAGACAGTTATAAATAAGTTATTATTTGTATAGCGCTTTTCACAATACAGATTGTATCAAAGCAGCTTCACAGTATTAAATTAAAATAATACAACAATGTTTGTTTCAAGAGGAATTTATTGATTGATAAAATTAAATTAAATATCCCCAAAATATCCCCAACTGAGCAAGGCAAAGGCAACAGTGGCAAGGAACCGAAAAACTCCATCAAGTGACCTAATGGTGTCCTAAAACTCCATCAGGTGACCTAATGGAGAAAAAAAACCTTGGGAGAACCCAGGCTCAGTCGGGGGCCAGTTCTCCTCTGGCATTTATGAGCTACAGGCCGGATTGTAGTTTGAACTGTAGGATTATATGAATGCCTGGCTGAAGAGATGCGACTTTAATCTAGTTTTAAACTGGGAGAGCGAGTCTGAGCAACGAACAGTATCAGGAAGACTATTCCAGAGTTTTGGAGCCAAATGTGAAAATGCTCTCCCTCCTTTGGTGGTTCTGGATATCCTAGGTATGACCAAAAGCCTTGAATTTAGTGATCTTAAAGAGCGCGATGGATTATAGGGGCGATAGAAGATCCGTTAAATAGACTGGAGCTAAGCCGTTTAGAGCTTTATAAGTCAGTAGCAATACCTTATAATTAATACGGAACTTTATAGGTAACCAATGCAGTGATGATAAAATCGCTGTTATATGATCATATTTTCTTGATCTCGTAAGAACTCTAGCGGCGGCGATTCAGGAGAGAGCATTTGATGAGTAAATACCGATTTCAATATTCTAGAAACTTTACCTGGGAAGGGCTGATCCCGGCAAGATTCGCTGCGACTCACTAGTAGCTCTTGTGAGGGTTGGCTCTTAAAAGAGCTGTTGAGTTTGATATTGTAGAGCTTTAAAAAAAAAAAAAGGACCAAGTAATCCTGCAAGACGGAAAGGAAGGTAATTTTAATACATTACTTGCAAATAGTCAGTTTATGTATAACTGTAGGATATTTTTTTCTGTAAAGAGTGTTGAATAATTAAATTTTAAAAGCATTTTTATATTATAAGTTCACTGATATGTGGGGGCATTTCTATGAATAAAAGTACGTCTTTAATAGCAAGCAATAATCATGTGAAAATGATTTACATGCAAACGGGACAGTTATCAGCAGTGTAACTGGTCTGATTATGACAAAATAATCGAGTATCTGATGTCATGTGACAAGTAAGATAAGCTTTTCCACCCCTGCAAACAGAGGTAGGTTATGAGGTGTGGAGAGACGTCATGTATCACTGGAACATAAACAGACGGGGACCAATTTGTAATAATTGTAATTAGTGGTGCACGATATATCGGCCGCCGATATAATATGTGCCTGAGATAAATACACATTTCATACAGATGACATAAGCAGAGAACAGTCTGTTTTCTTTCGTTTTGAATTGTTCTGTTTAAAAATAGACATTTCAAGCTTTCTATATATGTCTCCGGTCTGTGAGGCAGGTAGATTTCGGTTCATTGATGAGACGCGCTCCAGGTTCACGCGCCCTCGCCTCCGTGTCCTGATTAAATATTTTCTACTATATTTACTTCTTATTTAATTCAATCCAGGCAATTGGTTGATGAAACATTTATCAAAATTAAGATACAATTAATACAAAACGAAATTAAATTTAAAGACAGGCTTTTTGTGCTTTCTGTTTGAGGTCTCTGTGAAAGTTTTAAAGCAGTCTTAGTGGCGCTTTCAGAGCGCTCAAGTCAACTGTCCCGTCCGTAACATTGTTAACGCAGTCCAGTGCGACTTATGTTTTTTTCCTCTTCATGACACATTTTTGACTGATCGTTTTTTGACTCGTAGATATTTGAATATATTGCTTGATATTTGATACCCGTTCGAATTAGATTTTTCTCAAAAGTGACAGCACGTGTGATTTGTGGATTACTGATAAGCGCGAGTGGAGAAACAGGCGTTTATTGATTCATTCTCAGTGTTGAGAAACGTATAGCCTTCATGTGTTACGTTATTGTATTAATAATAACTAAAGTAGCCTACCTCAGTGGTTCCCAACCTTTTTTTGTCTGATACCCCCTTTTCCCCAAGAAAATATTTTAGGGCCCCCCTTCACATTTAATGATATTATCGCTCTTGTAAGCTTGCAGCAAGGATGACAAAATATGTTGTTTTCAAACAAACGGTATGTTCACTATAACCAGATTATGTTCATGCACAAATAATAGCCTATAATATTGAAAATACAATAACAAAAACATCAGTAGGCCTTTTGTAATTTAAAAACGTAGGCTTAGGAGTAGCCTATAAATTGGCCCTATTTGAAATGCAATAACAAAAATATTCATACTGGTGTGTAGGTAAAAAAAAAAAAAAGAAGAATATAGGCTATTACTAAATGACTGCTGTCTGGGACCTCAATACTTGCATGTTATTTGTGAGGCTTTATCAATGTGAGGCTTTATTTTTGCCGCTTTTGCCGCTATAGTGAGCGATAGTAAACTTGTGTTTATAATATGCGTCTTTCGGAAGAACATTGTAGCCGGAACTACTTCTCTCTGTGTACATCTATGACGAGTCACGCAGGTACTGTGCTACTCCGCAGCGGCAGCGATCCGAACCAGTGTTAAATAGTCCCAATATAAACACTTATTATAGGTGTACCATAGTGGTTCAGGATAAGACAAAAACACGGATTGGAAAATGGATTCATGATGAACTCGCTCATTGTATAAATTTTGTAAATTTTGAACAGAAAAAAGTTAATGATTTTATTTAATGCTCATTGCTCAAAACTTTTCAAAATATGACCCCCCACAGAGCTCGCTGAGGCCCCCTTGTGGGCCGCGACCCCCCTGTTGGGAACCGATGGCCTACCTAATTATGTTACATATTTATTTTGTATGAAAACTAGCGCGTTCGTTACTTGTGGATTAAAAAGTAGGCTACCGTTGTATCAGTGCTGCGCGAGCTCTCTCTCTCACAAACACGGACGCGTGCACACACACAGAGAGAGAAGATAATTGTAAAATGAAAAATTGACGGGCTAAGTTTAAATTTTGTTCTTGCTTGTTTTTTTTCTGTCAAAATATCAGAAAGTATTTTGTATTATCCATCCGTGTTTTTAAAATTCGTTAAATGACGGACGTTTTACTGTTAACACAGCCCATGTCGGATTGGTCTTATAGCCTAGGCTACTTGTTATTATTTTAAGAATGATTCGTTATGCTATTATTGGACTCCTGTCTATTCATTGTCAACTGTTTTCTATAAATATGTTTGTATTGGCTAACATTTATTCAGTTAATGAGTGTCCTGTTTAAAATGTGCAATGTTCAAACGCAAAGACAGCACGTCACAAATAGAAGCCCTTTTCCCTGTGGTATTTTTTAGTATCATATCGAGGGCTTGGAACCAGAGGGGCGTAAGTGGCATTTTGGGCGAAAATGAGTTCTATATATCAAATTAAAGGTCTTGATGAGCTCTATCTAGTTGTGCCAAAAAGACGCATCAGAAATCAACTTGTATTGAATAAAGCAACAAAACAACAAAGACCTAACACAAAAGTTTGAGCATTGTTTGGAGCCAGAGGGGCGTATGTCCACTTACGCCCTTCTGGCTCTAAAAAATACATGTATGGCCTACACATTGTTTGGAGCCAGAAGGGCGCAAGTGGCATTTGACAAACTTTACAGGAGAGCCAAAACAAAATTTTGACCACGCTTCAATCAACTGTATTTATTAACCTTCAACCACAACATTGCAACCACATACATACTTATATGAGTAAGTTCTTAAGTGAACATATTATGGAATATTAACACGATGAACATATTCTAAAACCTTGCAAAATCTTGAAAATATGGCAAAAACATCAAATACGCCTTTTTGGCACCAAACATTTCCAATTCCTCTAAAGAAAAATAGGGCGTATCTGCTGATCAATGCAGAAATGATTGGTCAAAACATTGGTTAAAAACACTCTAACTTCATAACTTTTCATTTTATTTAAAATACTGTATACATAGTCATTTAATTTGATCATTTCTAACCGTTTAATTTCAATTCTCATTTATGAGTTCACATTCATGTCAAACAGTTTAACATTTAATTTCAAACAGTTTAACATTTAAGTTCACACAGTTTAATTTCTCTTGTTTATTACACATTTCACTTTTTAGTTCACTTTAGTTGAACTAAAAAGTTCACTCACTGCCCACTGTCAGAGTGTTATAGAACTCTGCATAACAGTGAGGAATACTCCCATTGGTGCACAGGGTGAGTAGGTCTTTTTTCTTTAAGGCACTGATCACTGGAGGATTTTCATACAATGAGCTGGGGTGTGTGGTTCTGGTGCCTCTGGTGCCTCTTGTTGCCTGTTGTGCCACCGTCAGTTTTCGGAAGGTTGGGGCGGTGAAATCATACTTGAAGAAGATTGTTTTTGGTTCATCTTTCGTGTAGCGGAACCATTTAATCTTCTGCCAATGAACTGATTGTCCCTCCTCATCTTTTGTTCTGTTTTTGAGTATGTGGTTGGAGAGGGACTTGAAGTACAGAAAGTCCTTGTGTCCAAGTTCATGTACACTATGGGTCGTTCTTTCTTTCCATTCTCACAAGTGTGTAGTAGCCATCATGGATGGCTACTAGACATGGAGTGTGATAGTGTGCATGCTGCAGTGGAAACTGCAAGAAGAAAAGTTTCTATTTACTCCCATTTCTATTTACTCCCATACTTCTATTTACTGATGGCTACTACACACTTGTGAGAATGGCAAGAAGGAACGACCCATACAGTGTACATGAACTTGAACACAAGGACTTTCTGGACTTCAAGTCCCTCTCCAACCACATACTCAAAAACAGAACAAAAGATGAGGAGGGACAATCAGTTCATTGGCAGAAGATTAAATGGTTCCGCTACACGAAAGATGAACCAAAAACAATCTTCTTCAAGTATGATTTCACCGCCCCAACCTTCCGAAAACTGACGGTGGCACAACAGGCAACAAGAGGCACCAGAACCACACACCCCAGCTCATTGTATGAAAATCCTCCAGTGATCAGTGCCTTAAAGAAAAAAGACCTACTCACCCTGTGCACCAATGGGAGTATTCCTCACTGTTATGCAGAGTTCTATAACACTCTGACAGTGGGCAGTGAGTGAACTTTTTAGTTCAACTAAAGTGAACTAAAAAGTGAAATGTGTAATAAACAAGAGAAATTAAACTGTTTGAAATTAAATGTTAAACTGTTTGACATGAATGTGAACTCATAAATGAGAATTGAAATTAAACGGTTAGAAATGAAATGTTAAACAGTTTGAAATGATGAAATGACTATGTATGCAGTATTTTAAATCAAATGAAAAGTTATGAAGTTAGAGTGTTTTTAACCAATGTTTTGACCAATCATTTCTGCATTGATCAGCAGATACGCCCTATTTTTCTTTAGACGAATTGGAAATGTTTGGTGCCAAAAAGGCGTATTTGATGTTTTTGCCATATTTTCAAGATTTTGCAAGGTTTTAGAATATGTTCATCGTGTTAATATTCCATAATATGTTCACTTAAGAACTTACTCATATAAGTATGTATGTGGTTGCAATGTTGTGGTTGAAGGTTAATAAATACAGTTGATTGAAGTGTGGTCAAAATTTTGTTTTGGCTCTCCTGTAAAGTTTGTCAAATGCCACTTACGCCCCTCTGGTTCCAAGCCCTCGATATTTGGATATTGGAATAATAAATAAAGTAGCCTATCTTAATTTTACACAATGTTCCTGTTTTTTGTGTGGTTTTTTTTACTGTTTTCTAAGGGTTTCTTAATTTTAGACAAGTTGACCAGCACACATTACTGTATATGCAATGCAGTATAATGCATGTGTGTCGTATGTGACATATTTTGCACACAGGTAAAGGTGCCCAATATCAGTCATTTCTAAAGTAAAAAAAAAGTGTTTTGGAAAATAGCTCTTTATTTGATAATCATTAAAATTTGTTTTCTATACAGAGATATCGACATCGGCAAATATCGGTATCGGCCATAACAGCAATATTAATATCGGTTATCGGTATCGGCCTCAATTTTCACATCGGTGCATCACTAATTGTAATCAATACAATGCAATTAATATCAACTTTCTGACAGTGTGTGTACGAGTATACAAATATGTACGAGTATCGTATACGAATTTGACAACTTGTTAAATCTTGTGAATTATTAAGACTTTCAGACTATCTTCGTACTGATTGGGCTATGGGTTTTGCGAGAAAAGGTTTAAGAAACAACAAATGCTTGATAAAATGTTTGATTTAGGGTTCGAACCAACACATGTATATACCATTGCGAATATTTGCCTTTGCAGCTGTCGGTCTCCTCCGTTTACTTGTCCTCAAACAATAATAGTCCGAAAGGTCCTTTTGGTCTTTTCAGCTGAAAAAAGAGAAAATAAAATATCATTATGTTGTTTTACATCATTCCTGTGGTAAAAGCATGGTAAGCGTTGTGGTTAATGTGCATTTACAATAAGTATCACATTAAAACTCCCAATACAGTGTGGTAAAAGCATGGTAAGTTTTGTGATTACTGTCTTTTTACTACACTTACCACAGTAAAACTAATGTTAATGTGGTAAAAGCATGGTAAGTGTTGTTTGTACTGTGCTTCTACTACAAATACAACTTTGGAACTAATTGTACTACTTTTAATCTGATATGAATATGATTAACTGATTTAAGGTCTTTAGGCCTATGCTCACAGGCAGTGTAACTTAATCACCCTGTTTTGAATTAGAAAGCAATAAAACGCAAAGCCTCAGTGGAGATGACAGATATAATGCCGTGACTGAACGTGAGCTAATCTGATTAATATCGACAAACAGAAAATACATTATATATCACACATTATTCGGACAGCGTATTTACTACTTACCAACATCTGACACACGTGAACTGATGCCAAATATCGCGATGTGTTCGGAACGAGACTTCTTCAGGCTTCTAAGGGTTTGAAACTTGCTGGCCCAGAAAAGTTCATTAAACACATCCTTAATATAGTCCAATTTAGTCATTTAATCAAAAATATCTTAATTTGTGTTCCGAAGATGAACGAAGGGGTTGGAACAACATGAGGGTGAGGAATTACTGACAGAATTTTCATTTTCGTACTTAATAATCGTGACCACCAATAGCAGCGCTTACTGATCGTGACGTGGCCAATAGCAAAGCAGAATCATTGTGGGAAATACCGACTGTATTAACGAATAAAGGTAGAATTTGTGTTCTTATCGTGTTTAACACATCTGTATTTGCCCGCGCGAGTATATACAACTTCAAAAATCGCAGCTTCAATTCAATTTACAGTTACCGTCGAAGAGAAACACAGGTCTTATCTGCCCTATATAAATAACAGCCTGTACACTCTTTAGGATGTGGAGGGTAGGGCGATGAGGCTGCGAGCTACACCTATGAACCATTGAATCACTTTGCTGGCTGGTGCACCGGCTAATCGTGGTTGCCTTGATGCACTTGCTGATCTGGCCGGGTTGACACTCATCGGATGCCTTCCACAAATGGTTTTTTTCGACTTTTTTTTTTTTTTTTCGACTTGTTTCTTCATCATAATGACACAAGAAAATCATTCAATCATTTTTTAAGATTTACAATCTGCACATCGCCCCGTTCATTATTCTCTTTCGGAATCAAAGATGACATTTAAAAAAGGGTGCAGCTTGGTTTTTTTCTTTAAAAAAACAGAAATGGCTGGATTTTCTTTTACAAATGTATTGTTGTCATCAAATAATAGTATTAGAAAATTGGACGACATTTCCCATCGCTTTTTCATTTGGAATATTTATTTATACGTTTATTGGATTTCATTTGACTGATCGCATCTTTACCCAGAAGTGCCAAGTCATAGATATATACACTAGACGTGGCCTTGGCTGCGGCAGTTGATTGGAACGAATGCCTTACATATATAAATTAATTAATTAGCAAAACTTGGCCACTAAATATTTCATATTCAATTATTTTAATGATCACAATTAAAGTTTTCATTTTATTAACTGAACAACATTCAGCATTCAATCAAATATTATAAAATATGTATTATTATTAATAATGTTATTTCAACATAATATCTCGTTATTTCGACATAATATGTGTGGGTGCAACAAGCAAGATGTGCATTTGGAAATCCGGTGACGCGTGCATTGATTTTTATTAATAATCTAGTGTTTTCTGACAGTGTCGACTCGGCTGCAAAGATGAAGTTGACGATCGCCGTATAGTGAACGCGCCTATAGAGAGAAATGCACATAATGGATTACATAATCAGAGAGTAGCCTTTTTCTTTTCGTTTTGAATTATTTCGTTTAAAGACATTTCAAGCTTTGTGTATTTGATGTATTTCTCATGTCTGTGTGTGTGAGGCATACAATGAGTTTCGTTAAGTTAGGATGAGATGCGCTCCAGTTAACGTGCAATGCAAGATTATCATTTTTTTATTATTATTTATTAAATCTTATTGATCTTATTTATTAAATACAGGCTGATGAAAAATGTATTAAAATTAAGATACAATTTATACAAAACGAAATTCACTTTTACTCGTGCTGTTCACTTTTCATAAATCAACATACATGGGGAAAAAAAATAACATTATAACATTTGAACAAATATGAAAATAAATGCGCTTATTTAATGGCTACAACAGTATAGGCCTACAGACTCTCTATTTGTACAAATTGCTGCACATTCATTTAATTCTGAATTTTGCACACACAAGTTGATAGGCATTTGTTCAAATCAAGTTCATGATAATTGTGCGTGCATTTATTAATCATTATGATACTAAAATCATAACAAAGTAGGTTATGCTATGTACAAAAAAATCAGATGAGCCCAGAATATTCCAAACTGCCGTAGCCAAGGCGACATCTAGTGTATATAAACTTATTACACCGTCGTGCTAAGTCATAGGGTCCGTGCACTTTTTGATCATTTCATTTCCTGTTTAGAATGGAATAAGGAGAAATGAAAACCAGCTCGTTTATTCGTTTTTTTGGCTAGATTTTGGCTAGATTTTTCATTTTTCGTTTACAAGTCGGTTTATGGGTTCGATATTTCATTTGCACACGTGGGCGGCGCTGAAACGCCCCTTTCATCTGATTGGTCAAACCGCTCCGCCTTCAGTAAGCTGTGAGCTTTTCTTTCTGTCAGGCAGAATAAGAGTCAGTAGGCTACGAGTGCGGCACTGACAAATGCCCTTTAATGAAATAATGTCTGAAACCACCACTCACTGTTAACTACACACACTATTTGATTTAGAAATATGTTGCTGGTCACGTAATTCGTGCTGCTGCGACTTGCAAGCAACCCCATTAATGTGAGCCACAGTATATGACAGATTATATTAGCATATTTCCCATTGATAAATACAGTGCAAATAGTTCCGTCTCTTTGGATAAAAGGGAAGTGGAAATAAAAATCAATAATAGGCTGAACTGTACCATGATAATATGTCCGTAACATTTACCACTCTAGTCTTTTATTTACATCAAAAGGCAGGTAGGCGTGTGTGACATATAGCCTATGGGCTATAAATAATTTTGAATAGAAATAAAGTTTATATTTTTTGAATTTAAGCATGTGTAGCCTACTCAGTTCACATGAAAAGAAAGAGACAGAAAAGAGAGAAGCCAGAATCAGTGAACGTAAATTAAATACTGACAAAATTACCAGGTTTGGGATTAATTGTTATTATTATTATGAGAAATTGACTCCGCCTAGAACTTTGATGCTTCACCAAACTCAGCTCAGACCCTCAGACTGGTCTAACTTGCTTCTAACTGGTCAGACTTTCCCAAAAAATCCATCGACTTGAGTTATCTGAGCAATGAAGGCCGTAATACTTAATGCTGTCCACTAGAGGGGGCGACAGGATAATAAGTGTTTTCTACTCTCTTTCCCTGTTTGCATCAGTTTAAATGACAAATAAATAAATGCATGAATTTCATTATGATAACAGGTTAAACGTCGTAATTAGCCAGCATAGGACGCAAATGAAAATACAATTTGATATTTGTGATATTTAAACTGTGTATTATTAATAAATATTGTTTCATATCTTGTTCATGCTTTATACATTTTAACCAGTGCTAATTTAAATAAAATGAATGAATAGAACTATATAATAATTAATTATAATATGGTAACTTTGGTCCAAAGTAATCTGTGATAAACAGTGTATAGGCCTACTATGTTTCATCTGCTTATTTATTATAGTCAAAATAATCCAGCAATTATGTTTTATCGAATGTTATTCGAATTCAAGATGTAGAAGCTCAGATCAATAATGAGGCGTACAGGCCATAA
Source organism: Leuciscus leuciscus (assembly GCF_965113295.1). NCBI lineage: Eukaryota > Metazoa > Chordata > Actinopteri > Cypriniformes > Leuciscidae > Leuciscus > Leuciscus leuciscus. Next base: position 50,308 of record NW_028118558.1, read on the forward strand.
ATAACAAATAGACATTACAACATTTTTATTATTCATAAGAATTGAAGTTAATAACATCTAAAACAAAGAATACATGTATTACAGGGCAAGTATAAGTATTAGTATTTTTAATGTTTTTGAAAGAAGTTTCCTCTGCTCATCAAGCCTGCATTTATTTGATCAAAAATACAGAAAAAAAAGTAATATTGTGATATATTTTTACAATTTAAAATAATTGGTTTAAATGATCATTTATTTCTGTGATGCAAAGCTGAATTTTCAGGATCATTACTCCAGTCTATCACATGATCCTTTAGAAATAATTCTAATATGATGATTCATTATCAAAGTTGGAAACAGTTCTGCTGCTTAATATGTTTTCATAACCTGTGATACTTTTTTTAGGATACTTTGATGAATAAAAAGTAAAAAAAAATAAAAAAATTCAAAAAATAGAAATCTTTTGTAACAACAATATACACTACTGGTCAGTAATTTGAGGTCAGTATATATATATATTTTTTTTTAAATAAATCAATACTTTTATTCAGCAAGGATGTGTTAAATTGATTTAAAAAAAAGTGATAGTAAAGAAGATTTATATTATTAGAAATTATATATATTTTTTAATAAATGCAGTTCTTTTTAACCTTTTATTCATCAAATATATTAGGCAGCAGAACTGTTTCCAACACTCATAATAAATCAGTCGCGTCGCGTCACCACTTTTGAATAAGAAACAATATCAAGACTATAAAACTCCTCAAAAAACGCGCACACACTCAAACCTGACTGCACATCACATTTTTTTACTTTTATTGATTCTGCTTTTATTCCGGAGTCCCTTTTATTTTCATTGCTCCGGAGTCGCATATCAGTCACAAAATGCGCCACGGGGAAGAAAAAAACATCTATAGCCTAAGTCGCACTGGACTAAGTCGCATTTTTTTTTTAATTTATTTCACAAAAAATAAATAAAAAAATGTTACAGACAGTTCTCCGTTACGGACGTGAGCGCTCTAAAGCGGCACTAAAATAATGTTTTAAAACTTTCACAGAGACCTCAAACTGAAAGCACAAAGCCTGTCTTTAAATTTAATTTCGTTTTGTATTAATTGTATCTTAATTTTAATCGATGTTTCATCAACAAATTGTCAGGATTTAATAAGAAGTAGCCTAAATATAGGCTATTAGAAAATAAATAATCAGGATACGGAGGCGCTGGCGAACCTGGAGCTCGTCTCATAAATGAAACTCAGCGTAGGCCTATAAGGTAGCCTATTGCCTCACAGACCTGAGACATATAGATAGCTTGAAATGTCTACTTTTAAGCAGAACAATTCAAAACGAAAGAAAACAGACTGCGCTGCTTATGTAATTCGTATGAAATGTGCATTTCTCACTGGCGCTGCGAAGATCGCGAGTCGTCAACTTCATCTGTCTAGCCGACACTGACATAAAAAATAACTGTTTTATTAGTAAACAATTAAAATGTCTCCTGCTATATTTTACATAGGCCTATTTGCCTGTTCCTTACAAAACACTGACAGTAGGGTTTTTGACGGTTTTTTTTTTTTTTTTTTTTTTGAGCAGCTGCGGCAAATTCTTTCGACACACACACACACACACACAATATTACGTAACACTCTGCGCTTATGTTTTAAAAAGAAAATTTAACATATAAATAACAATTTTTAAATAGCCCACTTAAAGTGTTTATTACAAATAAATGACTAAATGCTAAAAAATTATACATTTTAATGAACAAACATATGCGTTGCATTTACAATTCTGCAGCACCCCCAGCACCCCCACTTCCCGCAGCCCTGATGGGAGGTATGTTAAACCTGAGAAAGCAGAGTAAGTCAAGCCCGTTTCTGAAAGAGAGGTAACTTATACTCAGAGTCAGTTACCATGGTAACTTACTCTGTGAACCTAACCTGGCCGGGAGCAGGTTTTCTTCGGTAAACCCAGAGTTTCTTTCGGTCTCCTCCCCTTTTTTAAAGAGGAAGTGTTGTTTAAACACCTCATTCATTCTTTCAGTACATTTTTATTAATAAAATTAATCTTTAATTAATAAATACAATATTGCTATTTTTACTGTATTTTTTTTTTTTTCAATTTTTTAAATAAGATGAAGTCTATTAACTCCTTAACTGGCAACTGAATATACAGTAGTAGATTAGAGTTACATAATGTAGTTCTAAACAAATTCTACAGAATTAAACTGTGGCATTTACTGAAAATCACTGAACTCTGTTCATCTGTGCAACAGAAGTTGATGGACCGTCCTCCTGCTGTTCTTCCACTTTGGGGGCGGGGGGAGAGATAAGACTACTCATTTATACTTAGCTTTAAACTTAGATTCTACTCCACATAAAAATGTGAAAAAATCTGAATGTGTAGATTGTTTGATGTGACACATAACATTATCCCCATCGTCCTGTGAAGATGAGTACACTTTATAACACTATTTGTCATAATTTCTGGTGTATTGAGTAGGCTACTTACAACTGCCTGCAGGTTTTGTTGGGACAGGAGGCTCCAAAAGACAGATATTACCATCGGAATCTGTTGGGACCAACAAAAAACCCAACCCAAAGTCAAATAAATGGAAATATCAAAAATAGCCTATATAAGAAATAACACATATGTAAACCTCTTACATTTTATGAAGGCCCTTGGATCTTCGGGAGTGACTGGCTCTGAAGTCCCTCCAGGAATTCCCCCAGCCAAAAATGCTGCTGCACTGCTAGACACTGGGATGCTATTTAGTTATTTAATATGTCAAATATTTGTAAATTCAGGTAGCCTACACCCATGATATGCTCAAACCTTACCTGATTGAATTATGTTCTTATATTTAATTTTCAGCTGCTGCCATGTTCTTTTAATACCTGCAGGATTGCACCCATGAAAATTAAAATTAGGTTGAATAACATACTGTTCTTCCAGTTTCACCTCTGATATTATAACAGTTGGGTAAGTTACTCTAAAATAGTTATTAATTACTAACTACAAATGACATCTTCAACCGTGTAATTAGATTCATGTAATAATGACTATCTTTAGAAAGTATTGGTCTACTTATTAATAAATCCCATATCAACCTCAACCACTTGAACAATACAAGGAGAGACAAGAAACTGCACTTTTAATGCTTTCAAATAAACAATATACAATTGCATGGATTATTCTTGAATTGACCAAAGTGTGTAGAGGGAGAAGGTTACATAAAAAATATACCTTTTAAAAATGTATGTTAAATATACAGAATTGTTCTATAGTCTAATGCAATTACATCAGATTTTACTTCAAATTACAGAAGAATTAAGAGTAATCCCTTTAATTAAATGACAGTATTTAGATGACTTGGTAATTAATTACACCCAACACTGTATAACTAATTAAAATGTAAACATATGCATTGACTCGAGCAACTATTTTCTCCCTAGCTAACTCTAGTTGTCCTTCGCTGCTGCAGCCGATATTTAAAAAATAATAATATGTCTTCTTATGCTTGCAGAAGCTGGTGAGAAATATGCAGACCTCTTTTTGTCTGGCGCTGTTACCATGGTGACTCATAATATCTGCACTCCATTGATAATGGCTTTTTATAGTGGTGGTGCACGCGCTTAACTCAGAGTCAGTCAACTCAGAGTTGATTGAACGAACTAATTTCCGCTGTTCTGTAACCGAAAACTCAGAGTTTCCCATCTCAGGGTAAGTCAACTCAGTTGAACCTCCTTTCTGAAACAGGCCCCAGGGGCCCGTTCTTCGTACGTCGCTAACTCAGTTAGCTGGATTTGATTGTTGGAGATTTGGCATGATCTTGGATTGTTTGGTTCTTCGACGCTCATCCTGGACTTGCTGTCATAGCAACAGGTGCCCAAGCTTAAACCTGCTCGGGAGCAGGCTTATTTCATGTTAACAGGATTAGATCCCGGCTTTATAAGCGGAGGTGATACGGGAAGTCTTTCGCAGCCATGTCTTGTCCGTTTTTACGACAAGAACCTGTCGCTGAAGGTGGTCTCACGCTGCACAATCCACTGCCGCTTTCTGAGCATGCAGCCTGACATCAAACAATTCACCATTTACCTTGGAGAAGCGAGTCCAGAATATATCAAATAATACAAAAAGTAATGTAATCAAAAAGTATGCAGTTGACTGATTAAAAATATCTTAGATGGTGTGTGACTCCATGTCCTACATCACAAATGTGGAAGCAAAATGGCCTGGTTCTGTGCATGACTCCAGGATTTTCAGAGAGTCACATTTATGCACATTATTTGAACGTGGTAAGGAAATATTTAATATCAAGCTCACTGTATTACATACATTTATTCTGAGCCTAACAAAACTGCATTTTTCCAGGTGCTTACGACGGGATCCTGCTTGGTGACAGGGGCTATACCTGCAGGCAGTATTTCATGACGCCATTCCCTGACCCAAACCCCGGACCACAAACCCGTTTCAATGCAGCTCTAGCCAGGACAAGGGCACGCATTGAAATGACCTTTGGGCAACTAAAGGAAAGATTTCAGTGTCTGAGGGTTGCACCTGACAGGGCCTGTGACATTATTGTTGCATGTGCCATACTCCACAATAGTGCCACCATCAGAAAGGAGAGGACCCCTGTGGTGGAGGTGCAGCCTGATGATGACCTCCAGCCAGTGCACTTGGACCAACCTAGTGGCAGAGCTGCACGGGACAGAATTGTGGAACACCATTTTTTTTTTTTTTTTTTTTTAAACAAAAACCTTCATTAAATGAATAGAAGACAAGACAACATGCTTAGTTCCTTGAGTTTTATTTCAATTATTCTTTGTCAAGAAAAGCCAATGATGGTCATCTTTTGCCTGCAATAAGATATATTGTTATCCAAGGTCAGCAATAGTACTCTGTGTGAAATAGTGTATTTAGCACTTACTCTGAAGTTCCTTTTGAAGCAACTCAATCTCTAGTGCCAGTTTTTTCTTCTTTAAGGTGTCAAGTTCTATTTCTCCCCTTCATTTTTCTGTTTTTTCAGGTCAAAATACTAAATTTTCTGTTGTAGATTCCATTTATATACGGATATCACCCTGTGCCATGTTTGGATAAAAAGAATAAAAAAATAAAAAAGAACTGTCAACACAAGCCTCATGCAACAAAAATAAAAAGTACAAGTAGGTTACTACACTGCCCACCTCTGTATCACTTTGTGCAGTAGGCCTTTCCTCCTGCAACTCATATTGCAGTCAGAAATAATATGTACACAAGTTACTATAAATGAAGTAAAGTTATTTATGCACTTACAAGTACTTCCTCCAAAGGACAGTCATCTGAGAGGGTTTCTTCACTGTCCTGTGCAATGGAAACAAATGGGCATTACAAAGTGTTGCACTTTCTTCCCTTTTGATGTAAAGTTAGAAAAAGTCCACTTACTGCACATATTTCAGCCACTACTTTCTTGGGAACAGGTACAAGTGTTGGTGTATTATGTAAAACTGCACAAAAGAGGAAACACAATGGCATTACAATGAACTACACTATATGAACAAATGTGATCAGTAACTCATGGCAAAATATTCTTACATTAAGTTCAGCAGTTTTCACCTTCACAAGTCAAAGCAATTGATCACTACTCAATATTTAACAGCTGAAATTACTGTACCAGCCATTTGGATTATATAGGCCTACTTAATTTAACCCTCTGAGGTCTGAGGGGTTTTTGGGGTCCTTGAGATGTTCTGACATGCCCTGACATTTGTGCTTTTTTCAGTTGCTTATAAACATATTAATGGCAAAGGTATAATTACACTCTATTTAGCACAAACAGGGCTACCATAATATGTGAGCAACATGCATGTACATGTTTGTATTTTTGAGAGAATAATGTTTATGCATGGTTATTGAAAAAACTAAAAACTAAAGTTTCTGAAATAAGGCCACAAAACACATACTAAATACGTGTCAATAAGACTTTTGACTAATTGATGTCTTTGCCTAGAATTTTTTCTTCAAAATGATGTGAAAATCATCCTGCCCTTATCATTCACATAACACAATACATTGATTTAAATCTTGTAAAACACTTTTTGTTTGTAAAGGCAATATGCGCAAGGGGCGTCAACCATTCAACAGCATCATGCATATGTAGTGGTTCACACCTCAGGAGACAATGGGGCCCGCATACCTAATGAGCCATTCATTCAGGTGTGTCACCTATAGCCACAAGAAAGAATGCAAGAGCAATATATATACAGTGTATATATATATATATATATATATATATATATATATTCTACCAAATTGGTTCACAGTTGGAAGCATGTCAATTTTTTTTTTTTCACAAATTTTGCTTGCAAATTGTATAATATCCAAGGAAAACATGTCTATTAATTGTGCAGTTAATTCTCATACTGTATTTTCAGTTTTGGAATATGTATCCTCTCCCCAAATTTGTCAATAATAAAACACAATAAAAATTATTTAAAGAAAATGCTTATATTTACCTTTTAAAATTTGTTTACATCTACCTTGTAAATATATATTTTTTTATTAAAAAGGTTACAATTACAACAACAATTGAAGTGTAATCTTTCTTTGTAAAAACTAAAGTATACATTTTATCATACATATTTCAAACTTCGAATATAGCCTACATTGACAAAACATACTATATTTAACATTGTAACGCAGCACCAGACTCAATAGGATCCATTTGCAGCTTTATTAGAATTAACAACAGGCAGGGTAAAACAGGGGCAAACAGAACAACGGAGATAATCTCAGATCAGAAGTAGATAACAGGCAAGGGTCGAGGCAGGCGGCAGGAATCACAGTCGAAAGAACAATCCGGGTCGAGACAGGCAGCAGAACAAACAGAGGTCGATATAACAGTCCGAGTCGAGGCAGGCAGCAGAAGAATCAGAAGTCGATGTAAACAATCCAAGGTCAGTAACAGTTCAGCAAACACAGGGAAAATGCTCAGAAATTGTACGCCTGGGGCAATGCAATACTTCGCAATGAACTAGAGAATGAACGGGGTTTATATGGGTGAGTGTGGATGAGCTGCAGGTGTTAGTGTAGATGAGCTGCAGGTGTTTGTGTAATCAGTCCCAGGTAAGCGGCATGATGGGATATATTCTGGTGAAAGTGTCCTGCAGTGGTGAAGAGGAGGTGAAGTGGAAGCCTGCTCTGTAACAGAGCCCCCCCCTTGCGAGCAGCTCCTGAGGCGAGAAGGCAAATGGCGCCGGGGTCTTCCACGGGGTCGAGGGGCCGGCTTCTCCGGGTGCAAATGATGAAACTCTTCTGTGAGTGTGGGATCTAGGATATCTCCAGCGTTGACCCATGATTGCTCCTCCGGACCATACCCCTCCCAGTCAACCAGATATTGGAGGACATTACCCCGGCGCCTGGAGTCCAGCAACTTGTGCACACGGTACGCCTCCTCGCCATCAACCAGGATGGGCAGGGGGTCTGGAGCCGCGACTCCCTCCTTCAACTCTCCTCTCGGACCACCAGCAGGTTTTAGGAGAGATACATGGAATGTAGGAGAAATACGATAGTCAGCGGGCAAATCCAATCGAAAAGATACCGGAGAAATTTGTTTAATAATTTGGAACGGACCAACATACCTGGGACTGAGTTTGCGGCAAGGGAGTCGGAGTCTTAGGTTCTTGGTGGACAGCCACACCCACTGGCCTGCACTGTATTCAGGACCCGGGCGACGATGACGGTTAGCCTGTCGTTCTTGTCGTCTGACTGCATGAAGAAGATGAGTGTGAGCTTGATCCCAGACCTCCTCGCTCTTGTGTAGCCACTCGGTGACAGATGGTAGCTCGGTGGGTTCTCCTGACCAGGGGAACAGGGGAGGTTGAAAGCCCAGGATACATTTGAAAGGGGTAATGCCTGTAGCGGGTTTGACTAAAGAATTCTGGGCGTATTCGGCCCAAAACAAATATCTGCTCCACTCAGTTTGTTGTTTTTGACAATAGGTCCGAAGGAAGCGGGTGACGTCTTGATTCAGGCGTTCGGTTTGCCCATTGGACTGGGGATGGTACCCGGAGGTGAGACTGATGTTGACATGAAGCTGTTTGAAGAATGCGGTCCAAATTCTGGAGGTAAACTGAGGACCACGGTCCGATACTATGTCTTCGGGCAGACCATAAAAGCGGAATACCTGATTGCAGAGGAGTTCGGCTGTCTCGAGTGCAGTGGGGAGTTTGGGTAGTGGTATTAGACGGCAGGCCTTGGAGAATCGGTCAACGATGGTAAGTATGGTGGTATGTCCTTGGGAGTTGGGTAGATCCGTAATGAAATCGATGGCAATGTGGGACCAGGGGCGGTGTGGTGTGGGTAGTGGTGTTAAGAGTCCAGCAGGTAACTGTCTGGGTGATTTGGATGTGTTGCAGTTGGAACAGTTCTGAACGTATTTGGTGGTATCAGATGGTAATGTGGGCCACCAGAAGCGATTTTGGAGCAGCTGTGTGGTAGCGGTGATCCCAGGATGACCAGAACTGGGCATAGAGTGAACTTGATCGAGAAGACGAGGACGAAGGTGGTCTGGAACAAAGAGCAGATTAGCTGGGCATTCTGGAGATGGTCTCTCTTGCATGTTTGCTTGTTGGATTTCTGTGATAATATCCCATTGTACTGGAGCCACCAGGAGGTTTGTGTGAAGGATGTTCTCGTGGGCCGGGGTTTGAACTGTCTCCTCCGTTTGACGTGAGAGTGCGTCAGCCTTGATGTTCTTGGTTCCTGGTCGATATGTTACTGTGAAGTGAAATCTGGTAAAGAATAGAGCCCATCTGGCTTGTCGGGGGTTCAAACGTTTGGCCGAGCGAAGATATTCAAGGTTCTTGTGGTCCGTGAGAATTATGAATGGTTGACCAGCTCCCTCCAGCCAGTGGCGCCATTCCTCCAGGGCTAATTTCATAGCAAGCAATTCACGATTACCCACATCGTAGTTACGTTCAGCCGGTGTGAGTTTGCGGGAGAAGAAAGCACACGGGTACATCTTTGCTGGTTCGCCTTGTCGCTGGGATAATACAGCCCCAACCCCTGTGCTGGAGGCATCGACTTCTACTATGAACTGGCGTTCTGGATCCGGATGATGCAAAATGGGCGCTGACGTGAAACGAGTTTTCAAATCCTGGAATGCTTGGTTTGCCTCTTCAGACCATTTCAGCCGAGCAGTGTGACGCTTGGTCATGGCGGTTAGTGGAGCGGCAATAATGCTGAAGTTTCTTATAAATCTTCGGTAGAAATTAGCGAAACCCAAAAATCGTTGCATCTCCTTTACGGTTTGAGGTAGCGGCCAATCCAGAACTCCTTTGACCTTCCTCTCATCCATGGCTACCCCCTCCTGGCTGATAATGTATCCTAGAAATGACGTGCTAGTCTGGTGGAATTCGCATTTCTCAGCCTTGGCGTAGAGTTGATATTGAATTAAACGTTCCAGGACCAATCTGACCTGACGGACGTGCTCCTCCATAGAGTTTGAGTAGATTAGTATGTCATCGATGTAGATAATCACCCATTTATCTAGCATGTCTCGGAAGACGTCATTCATGAAAGACTGGAACACTGAAGGACTGTTTGACAGGCCGAAAGGCATGACCAGGTATTCGTAGTGCCCAGTGGTGGTGGAAAAGGCCGTCTTCCACTCGTCTCCCTCACGGATGCGAATCAAATTGTAAGCATTGCGCAGATCCAGTTTGGTAAAGTACTTGGCTTGGCGGAGTTGTTCCAGTGCTGCAGGAACCAGAGGAAGGGGATATCGGAACTTCACCGTCTGATCGTTCAGCCCTCGGTAGTCGATGCAGGGTCGTAACCCCCCGTCCTTCTTCTTTACGAAGAAGAATCCGGCAGCTGCCGGAGAAGTTGAGGGTCTGATGAAACCTTTGGTTAGCTCCTCATTAATGTACTGTTTCATAGCTTCGGATTCTGGTCGAGACAGAGGAAAGATCCTTCCCCGAGGAGGAGAAGCTCCAGGAAGGAGGTCTATGGCACAGTCGCTGGAGCGGTGTTCGGGGAGTTGTGATGCTTTTCTCTTACTGAAGGCTTCGATGAGGTCTGCATAATCAGGTGGTATTTTGGGTTCTTCTGGATCTGACGTGGCGGGATTTGGACGTTGAAGAGGAAGGCGAGTGACTCTGGATAAACAGCGGTTTTGACAGGTGGGACTCCATTGAATGATCTGCCCCTCCCTCCAGGAGATGTGAGGGTTGTGGTCATGTAACCAGGGATAGCCGAGGATGACTGAGTGATGAGGGGATTGGATGACGTAGAAACTGATATCCTCGGTGTGTAGTGATCCGACGTGCAGTTTGATTTGCTCTGTGGTGCTGTGAATTCTCCCCTCTCCAAGAGGTCGGCCATCTAGCGCCTCCACTGCCAAGGAAGAAAGACAAGGTTTTAGTTCCAGGTTGCATTGTACAGCGAATTTGTGAGATATGAAGTTCCCAGCGGCTCCTGAGTCTATTAGAGCCGTGGTGCTGATAACTTTATCATGAATCACTAGGCGCACTGGTAAGGTGAAACTGGATGTGGTAGTATGGGCATTGGTACAGAAACTCACCGAGCGGGAGTCTGCAGATGGACGAGCTGGACAGGCGAATTTCATGTGTCCGGGCTGGCCGCAGTACATGCACAAACGGTTCTGCCTCCGGCGTTCTCGTTCCTCTGGGGTTAAGTGAGTGAAACCGATTTGCATGGGTTCATGCATGGTGGGCGTGTCCTGTGAATAGCGCGGGGGAATTCGCACAGAGCGTCGAGAACGGATCAGGTTGTCCACTTGGATGGCTAGATCGATGTATTCATTTAGATTTCTTCCCTCGTCACGGCAGGCTAATTCGGACTGGAGTTCAGCGGTGAGTCCTTTTCGGAAGAGAGTTTTAAGTGTATCCTCCACCCAGTTGGTCTGCGCCGCTAGTGTGCGAAACGTGAGTGCATACTCAGCCGTCGTGTTTCTTCCCTGTGACAGGGCTAGTAGTTGTTCTCCTGCGTTTCCGCCCTCCGTGGGGTGTTCGAAGACATGACGGAATTGTTGAATAAACTCCCCAAACGTGGCGAATGATGAACCATCCGGCCTCCAAACCGCAGTAGCCCATTCTAATGCTCGACCCGTGAGCAGTGAGCAGACGAATGCTATGCGACTCGCGTTAGTGGTGTAGAGTGAAGGCTGCTGATCAACAAAGAGAGTGCACTGCAGTAAGAATCCCTTGCATTTCGTCGGATTACCGTCAAACTTCTCAGGGAATGCTAGTCGTGGATTTATTGACGGGTTCGCAGCGGGTGGGACAGGCTCTGGTGCTGCTGGTGGTGATGGTGCAGCGGGAGCATTCCCTATCGCCGCCCGGATTTCTTGTAACCCCTGTACGAGTTCCTCGGTAAGTGAAGTCAGATGGCTTAACTGATGATGATGCAGATCCAAACGTGAAGCTTGTGAGGAAAGTTCCGTAGATAACTGCACGACAGCCGCTGGATCGGAAGATGGCGAAGTATTCTGTAACGCAGCACCAGACTCAATAGGATCCATTTGCAGCTTTATTAGAATTAACAACAGGCAGGGTAAAACAGGGGCAAACAGAACAACGGAGATAATCTCAGATCAGAAGTAGATAACAGGCAAGGGTCGAGGCAGGCGGCAGGAATCACAGTCGAAAGAACAATCCGGGTCGAGACAGGCAGCAGAACAAACAGAGGTCGATATAACAGTCCGAGTCGAGGCAGGCAGCAGAAGAAGAATCAGAAGTCGATGTAAACAATCCAAGGTCAGTAACAGTTCAGCAAACACAGGGAAAACGCTCAGAAATTGTACGCCTGGGGCAATGCAATACTTCGCAATGAACTAGAGAGTGAACGGGGTTTATATGGGTGAGTGTGGATGAGCTGCAGGTGTTAGTGTAGATGAGCTGCAGGTGTTTGTGTAATCAGTCCCAGGTAAGCGGCATGATGGGATATATTCTGGTGAAAGTGTCCTGCAGTGGTGAAGAGGAGGTGAAGTGGAAGCCTGCTCTGTAACAAACATATTAGCAAAAATTGGCAAACAAAAGCTTATTTGAGGTGGCAGATATTTTACAGTAAAAATGTGTAATCTATCCAAAACTAATCAACGAAATGTTGTCTTTCATATGTCTGTAACATAGGTCTTTCGTTTTTATTATAAGGAATATAAATGTTAATTTGCAGTTTAATACGTTGCTTATACAAATACATTTTATTTCAACATATTTCAATCGATTTTACTCAGTATAGCTAAATAGTTTGCTAAAAGCAGATCATTTATTCACACACAGAAACGCAATTCAAATTTAAACCGTCTTTTTGCGAGTTGTGGTAAACAGCGCATCTCTGCGTTCATTCATTCACACAGAAACGCGATTTACTTGAGAATGAAAAAAAAAAACTTACTACATTATTCCATCCGTTGCTCCTCGAAATACCAGCACTTCTGAGGTAAGTTTTCCATTATTATTATTCCTCACAGCGCTGCGAGACAGTGTAGACAACTACACTTATCTGAATAAACTTGATGTGTTTTCTCGAGCTGATATGGGGGCGTTCACAGTTTGTATGGGATCGTCTCAGTCATTTGCGTTTGAATAGCGCGCGCTCTCCGTGGGCGGGGCCGATTATAACGTAATGAGATGAGATGAGCTCGACTGGAATCGCTCTCTTTTAATACAGATTTCACAAGATTAGAATATTTGTTTTTTATATAAATTACTTCATTTAAAAGAAGAAAATTCAAGCTTCATGCCTGTGTGTCTGTATGCCTGTTTGACTGAGTATTCGCTCAGTTATTGTTCATTTTCGGACGCGTTTCAGAATGGACTTCACTGGCAGAGAGAAGGCAGAACTCGCTTCGTGTTTATTTTTCTTGATTTGGCAAAAAGCACAACACTTTGTTTTTATTGTGAGTATACACAAAAATAATACACATTTAACAGAATCGATTGATGTATGAAACTCCTATGGAAAATCAAAGTCAACAGAGTATTTATGAGTTTCTTTTACATTGACAAAAAAAAAGCGAGCTGGTATCGCCGGCGATACCGTAGACCTCAGGGGGTTAATGCGGCAAAAAAAAAGATATATTTTACAGTGTAGCAAGATCATTTAAAGCTCATTTACCAGTAATGAAGGTGTTGCTGCTACTGGTTCCTGGCTGTTGGTCTGAGGAAGAGCTGCCCCCAGGGATGCCCTCCACAATGGGTCGGTTCACATTTAACCCCAGGGCCAGCTCTACTGCTGGGGTATAATGTGGTATAATGTGAGGGAGCAGGACCACCACCTGTTTGTTTTTTTTCAGCTCAGCCTTTTTCTTGGTTGCTGTTATAAACAGACAAACACATTTAACGGTGCTTTTCTTTTGTAAAAGAGACAAAGAACATTAGAAGTAGAAAAGATTACCATTTTGAAGAATATTCTTGTACTTCCCTTTTACTTGTTCCCATGTTCTAGTGCAGTGTTCTTCAACCCTGCTCCCGGAGGACCCCCAACACTGCTGGTTTTCTTTGTCTCCCTAATCAAACACACCGGATTCAATTCATCAACTCATTATCACATGGGTTAATGAGCTGATGAGTTGAATCAGGTGTGTTTGATTAGGGAGACAAAGAAAACGTGCAGTGTTGGGGGTCCTCCAGGAGCAGGGTTGAAGAACACTGAGGTGGCTCTGACATTAAGCAATTATGAAATGATTAAAATACAAGAATATACACTGTAATAAGTGATATAACCATAACATGGAACACTTACGCATTTCATTTGTCTGCTACTTTTTGCCAGCCCTCTCTCCTGGGTTTTGCACACTTTGAGGTGTTCCCTGGCGTTTTAATTAAGGTTTCATATTCTGCATAACCTTCAATAACTCTTGCTCTGCTGCGGAGAAAAACTGTGCGCGCTCTTTGGCCATGGTGAGCAGCCAATAGCAGCGTTGCTGATCAATGTTTCTACTATCGATACATATCCCCTTTTAAACCAGCGCATGAACGCGCAGTTATCTCAGATAACTCAATCCAGCTCTACTAATCATAACTGGCAGGTGTGTTCGAAGAACATCATGATTAGGCCGATGATATCACCTTGGATGTCTCATAATTTGATCTTGGATGTTTCAAGCAACGTACGAAGAACGGGCCCCAGTTGCTATGACAGCAAGTCCAGGATGAGCGTCGAAGAACTCAGTTAGCTGGATTTGATTGTTGGCGATTTGGCATGATCTTGGATTGTTTGGGTCTTCGACGCTCATCCTGGACTTGCTGTCATAGCAACTGGGGCCCGTTCTTCGTACGTTGCTTAAAACATCTGAGATCAAACGAGACATCCAAGATGATATCATCGTGCTAATCATGATCTGACTAATTTGGTTCTTCGAACACACCTGCCGGATATGATTAGTATAGCTGGATTGAGTTAGTGAGATAATTGCGCGTTCACGCTCTGGTTTAAAAGGGGATATGTATCGATAGTAGAAACATTGATCAGCAACGCTGCTATTGGCTGCTCACCATGGCCAAAGAGCGCGCTCAGTTTTTCAACGCAGCAGAGCAGGAATTTTTACTGGAAGGGTATGCAGAGTTTGAAAAATATAATTAAAACGCCAGGGAACACTGGGAATCAAAGTGTGCAAAAGCCAGGACTCGAGAGGGCTGGCAAAAAGTAACAGACAAATTAAATGCGTAAGTGTTCCATGTTATGGTTATATCACTTATTACAGTATATATTCTTGTATTTTAATAATTTCATAATTGCTTAATGTCAGAGCCACCTCAGGACCCACTAGAACATGGGAACAAGTAAAAGTGAAGTACAAGAATATTCTTCAAACTGGTAATCTTTTCTACTTCTACTGATTAGTCTCTTTTAGCAAAGACATTTTAAATGATGTGTCTGTTTGTCTGTTTATGGTTATCTGCAACCAAGGAAAAGGCGGAGCAGAAAAAAACAGGTGGTGGTCCTGCACCCCCACGTTATACCCCGGCAGAAGAGCTGGCCCTTGGGCTAAATGAGAACCGACCCATTGTGGAGGGCATTCCTGGGGGCAGCTCTTCCTTAAGGCCTATTTATACTTCTGCGTCGGACCTACGCCGGAGCCTCTACGCTGTAGGCAACGCGTTGGTTTTAATTTATACTTCTGCGTCGTTGTCCGCGTTGACGCGCAATTACTCATGCAGAGGGACCATGTGAAACCCGAGGGAGGGGTTCTAGCAGACCAATCACAGCGCTTGCGTCCGCGTAGAATTGACGCGTTGTTACATTTTTGGAGAGGTGCGCATCAGGGTACGCCAAAGGGTACGCGCGCTAAGCACAGCCTACGACGTAGCTACGGCGTAAGTTCGACGCAGAAGTATAAATAGGCCTTTAGACCTAAAGCCAGGGACCAGTAACAGCAACACCTTAATTAAAGGTAAATGAGTTTTAAATCATCTTGCTACACTGTAAATAATTTGTTGCTGCATTAAAATTAAGTATGTCTATAATCCAAATGGCTGGTACAGTATCAGCTCCGCTTATGAAGCCGGGATCTAATCCTGTTAACATGAAATAAGCTTGCGCACCTGTTGCTATGACAGCAAGTCCAGGAGGAGCGTCGAAGAACCAAACAATCCCAGATCATGCCAAATCGCCAATAATCAAATCCAGCTAAATGAGTTAGCGACGTACGAAGAACGGGCCCCAGGTGCGCAAGCTTAAACCTGCTCGGGAGCAGGCTTATTTCATGTTAACAGGATTAGACTGCGGCTTCATAAGCGGAGCTGATACGGGAAGTCCAGCGCTTATGAAGCCGGGATCTAATCCTGTTAACATGAAATAAGCTTGCGCACCTGTTGCTATGACAGCAAGTCCAGGATGAGCGTCGAAGAACCAAACAATCCCAGATCATGCCAAATCGCCAATAATCAAATCCAGCTAACTGAGTTAGCGACGTACGAAGAACGGGCCCTGAGGTACGAAGAACTGAGATTTTGCGTTACAATAGTGCACTTTCTGAGATATATATTGTCGTTTACATGATTAATTTGTTGGAAACGCACACTTATTTTCGACTTGTCGGAGTCGGGCTTTAACTACAGCACAAACTGTTTGCATTGCCTTAAGATTATTTGCGAGTGGCTCTTTCCTTTACACTATTGGAGATGCGGAGAACTTGATGGAAAGTGCTGTCTGTCGTGTCATTCGGAGTTTACCTGGCGCTTTTAGGTTTAAAAAAACAGTTTTAGGTTTTTTTGTGGCATTTCCAAGCCACTTAAAGGAGCTGTATGTAGTTTTCAGCGGCCTCTAGCGGTGATGTTTCAGATTGCAACCAATAAGTTGACAAGCGCGTGCTCTTGCGCGTGCTCGAATTTATGAGCGAGCACTGTGGATACCGGCCAGACTGAGACGCGTCACGCAACACACCAGAGAGAGCATCCCACAACATGCTAGAAACTCAGGTAAACTCCCACTGCAACGTTACAATAATAGGCTACTTTTATCAGCTTGACGTTGAACTAATGCTCCATGCTCGTACCATGATAAGAATGGAACCCTATCAACCGTGCCGAATTTTGCCACTGCAAGCACTACTTCACATTTTCTTCAGGAAATGTATACATTCTAGGTTTGTAGATAAGGTCTCTCCATGATTCAAACGCCCTGCCGATGTTGATCCGTGTTTTTTCACCCGAAGTTCATCCGATTCACGTCTGGCCTTTAATACGAGCTTCAGCAGAAAGAAAAAAACGTTTTATTGTTTTTTTTTATCAATATGTGGAGTTTGTGTTGGAGTCTGTGTTGTGCTGGGAGCAGGTCGTTTCTTAGTGTTATCAGACATGTCATAAGTTGCATAAGTCATAAGTCCATGTCATAAGTTGCAGTGTCGTCGCTGTTGAGTGCAAAATCAGTAGGCTAGACGAGGCGAGAGGCTCGGGAGCGCTCCGCGCATGCAGGTGACGTCACTGGATTTCGCGGTAAATCCGACCCGGCACCTTCACATAAACATAAGAATACTTGCTTTCAGAGGTAATAGCAAAACCCGAAAAGTGGATCATTTTAATGTGATTTTACAACCCCTTCACACACAGGCAATAAAAAAAGGATTCGTTTTAGTAGAAAAGCTACATACAGCACCTTTAAGACCCAATGTTGTAAAGCAGTTTTTTTTTTAAGCAGTTTTTTTTTTAGGCTATCATAATTTTTTATGAAGATCATGCATTCATGACCATGCCGATTACAGTATATGTTACTCAGGCTTCACTAACGTGATTGGTACCATAGACTATAGGCTAGACCAGGGGTCGGCAACCTAAGGCACGCGTGCCAAATGCGACTCTGATACTTTCCAGACAAGTTACATACTCTCCTGTCACTTGTTTCAAGAGCTTCACTTGGTCAAAAACCAAGTGATAACCTGTACAATGTAAAATTGTCAACATCAAATTATGTACTACATATTACAGCATTGTTTCAATACAAGACATACCAATGGACTCGCGCAGCTTTCTGTCTTCTTTGGGCACCAGATGTTCCTTCCTCACCCGAAACAAAGGACTTATTCGATTAGCTTGCGTTGATATAAGGACTGGTCTTCCTTCTCTGCTGTAAAACAAGAAAGTCTCGACTTACTCTATGTGTAGGCATGTGCCGGTATCACATTTTCATGCTGCGATTAATTGAGTGATCTTTTATCACGGTATACGGTATTATCACGGTATTTGAATTGCACATGAGAAACAGATGGATTTGGGGGGGATGTAAAAAATTAAATAAAACTTGCATCACAAGGTGTAATTGTGATTGTCAAAACATTTGGTAACTAAACTGAATTTTATTAAGTTTAGTGACAACATGTTACAATGATTACATGGTACAATGACTGGTAGGCTACTGTTTGTATTGCTTAACACAAATTTAACGATTTCAATTCAATACTTGGGATTTGATTTAAATCTTGATTCAATATTGACTTATTTTGGATAAATATTAGAAAGGCTACAGTAGATAGCCCACGTTATTTTTTTCTCATGAAAAAAAATATCTCACATAATGCTATGTAACCATATAGAACCCTATCAGCTGGTATTTTTAAAGGTTACAAATAACTAATTAAATCAAATATAATGTGGTTTTCATTATAATAACAATTATGTAATGACACAAGTAAAAATATAATATGTAAAGTGCAGTGCACATATTCAGCAAAATACTCCTCTTTATCTATATGTTTTAGTCATCTAACATGCTGCTGGTCATTAAATAGTTTAAATGTAACGTTCTGTGACACAATTGTTCTCCTGTTTCATATCAAAAGTAACCTGCTCTGTCTTGTTTGACGGTATTCGTGTCCTCTTTGCTCCGCGATTTTTCTCTGCGTGAGAAAACCATAGGAGAAAACGGATGTGTGGCGTGAGCGTATGAGGAGTCTCGCGCTGAATGCGTCGAGTTGGCAGCTCTGCTTTTAGAAGCGGGATGGATCCGGATAGATCGGCGGCGGCGTTCCTCCTTCCGCCATGCTGCTTCTCCATGTGAGGACTGTTTACATTAGACTAGAAGTGCGCACCGGCCGCATGCTTATACACGTGGCGATTGTTTACATCAGAATGCGCACGTGTTTTGCGCAGTTTGTTTAAGCGGTTGATGGAAAATAAGCTAATGCGCGTTCTAAAAATCTAAATTCGGATCTATTATTTTTCACGGTATTTTGAAGTGCCCGCGATAACAATATCGTGCATATTCATTACCGCGATTTATCGCATTACCGAATACCGGCACATGTCTATCTATGTGCAATTACTATTGTTCTTGAACCATAAATTAAGACAGTTATAAATAAGTTAATTTACCATACGATTCAAGTCAAGTCAAGTCAAGTCAAGTTTATTTGTATAGCGCTTTTCACAATACAGATTGTATCAAAGCAGCTTCACAGTATTAAATTAAAATAATACAACAATGTTTGTTTCAAGAGGAATTTATTGATTGATAAAATTAAATTAAATATCCCCAAAATATCCCCAACTGAGCAAGGCAAAGGCAACAGTGGCAAGGAACCGAAAAACTCCATCAAGTGACCTAATGGTGTCCTAAAACTCCATCAGGTGACCTAATGGAGAAAAAAAACCTTGGGAGAACCCAGGCTCAGTCGGGGGCCAGTTCTCCTCTGGCATTTATGAGCTACAGGCCGGATTGTAGTTTGAACTGTAGGATTATATGAATGCCTGGCTGAAGAGATGCGACTTTAATCTAGTTTTAAACTGGGAGAGCGAGTCTGAGCAACGAACAGTATCAGGAAGACTATTCCAGAGTTTTGGAGCCAAATGTGAAAATGCTCTCCCTCCTTTGGTGGTTCTGGATATCCTAGGTATGACCAAAAGCCTTGAATTTAGTGATCTTAAAGAGCGCGATGGATTATAGGGGCGATAGAAGATCCGTTAAATAGACTGGAGCTAAGCCGTTTAGAGCTTTATAAGTCAGTAGCAATACCTTATAATTAATACGGAACTTTATAGGTAACCAATGCAGTGATGATAAAATCGCTGTTATATGATCATATTTTCTTGATCTCGTAAGAACTCTAGCGGCGGCGATTCAGGAGAGAGCATTTGATGAGTAAATACCGATTTCAATATTCTAGAAACTTTACCTGGGAAGGGCTGATCCCGGCAAGATTCGCTGCGACTCACTAGTAGCTCTTGTGAGGGTTGGCTCTTAAAAGAGCTGTTGAGTTTGATATTGTAGAGCTTTAAAAAAAAAAAAAGGACCAAGTAATCCTGCAAGACGGAAAGGAAGGTAATTTTAATACATTACTTGCAAATAGTCAGTTTATGTATAACTGTAGGATATTTTTTTCTGTAAAGAGTGTTGAATAATTAAATTTTAAAAGCATTTTTATATTATAAGTTCACTGATATGTGGGGGCATTTCTATGAATAAAAGTACGTCTTTAATAGCAAGCAATAATCATGTGAAAATGATTTAAATGCAAACGGGACAGTTATCAGCAGTGTAACTGGTCTGATTATGACAAAATAATCGAGTATCTGATGTCATGTGACAAGTAATAAGCTTTTCCACCCCTGCAAACAGAGGTAGGTTTTGAGGTGTGGAGAGACGTCATGTATCACTGGAACATAAACAGATGGGGACCAATTTGTAATAATTGTAATTAGTGGTGCACGATATATCGGCCGCCGATATAATATCGGCCGATATGGTCATTTTTTTACACATCGGTATCGTTCCGATGTCAAAATATGGCCGATGTGAACAGGCCGACATTTGACGTGTGAAGTTGAAGATGAAGTTGACGATGCTGACTCGATCTTAGCAGTAGTGAATGTGCCTGAGATAAATACACATTTCATACAGATGACATAAGCAGAGAACAGTCTGTTTTCTTTCGTTTTGAATTGTTCTGTTTAAAAATAGACATTTCAAGCTTTCTATATATGTCTCCGGTCTGTGAGGCAGGTAGATTTCGGTTCATTGATGAGACGCGCTCCAGGTTCACGCGCCCTCGCCTCCGTGTCCTGATTAAATATTTTCTACTATATTTACTTCTTATTTAATTCAATCCAGGCAATTGGTTGATGAAACATTTATCAAAATTAAGATACAATTAATACAAAACGAAATTAAATTTAAAGACAGGCTTTTTGTGCTTTCTGTTTGAGGTCTCTGTGAAAGTTTTAAAGCAGTCTTAGTGGCGCTTTCAGAGCGCTCAAGTCAACTGTCCCGTCCGTAACATTGTTAACGCAGTCCAGTGCGACTTATGTTTTTTTCCTCTTCATGACACATTTTTGACTGATCGTTTTTTGACTCGTAGATATTTGAATATATTGCTTGATATTTGATACCCGTTCGAATTAGATTTTTCTCAAAAGTGACAGCACGTGTGATTTGTGGATTACTGATAAGCGCGAGTGGAGAAACAGGCGTTTATTGATTCATTCTCAGTGTTGAGAAACGTATAGCCTTCATGTGTTACGTTATTGTATTAATAATAACTAAAGTAGCCTACCTCAGTGGTTCCCAACCTTTTTTTGTCTGATACCCCCTTTTCCCCAAGAAAATATTTTAGGGCCCCCCTTCACATTTAATGATATTATCGCTCTTGTAAGCTTGCAGCAAGGATGACAAAATATGTTGTTTTCAAACAAACGGTATGTTCACTATAACCAGATTATGTTCATGCACAAATAATAGCCTATAATATTGAAAATACAATAACAAAAACATCAGTAGGCCTTTTGTAATTTAAAAACGTAGGCTTAGGAGTAGCCTATAAATTGGCCCTATTTGAAATGCAATAACAAAAATATTCATACTGGTGTGTAGGTAAAAAAAAAAAAAAGAAGAATATAGGCTATTACTAAATGACTGCTGTCTGGGACCTCAATACTTGCATGTTATTTGTGAGGCTTTATCAATGTGAGGCTTTATTTTTGACGCTTTTGCCGCTATAGTGAGCGATAGTAAACTTGTGTTTATAATATGCGTCTTTCGGAAGAACATTGTAGCCGGAACTACTTCTCTCTGTGTACATCTATGACGAGTCACGCAGGTACTGTGCTACTCCGCAGCGGCAGCGATCCGAACCAGTGTTAAATAGTCCCAATATAAACACTTATTATAGGTGTACCATAGTGGTTCAGGATAAGACAAAAACACGGATTGGAAAATGGATTCATGATGAACTCGCTCATTGTATAAATTTTGTAAATTTTGAACAGAAAAAAGTTAATGATTTTATTTAATGCTCATTGCTCAAAACTTTTCAAAATATGACCCCCCACAGAGCTCGCTGAGGCCCCCTTGTGGGCCGCGACCCCCCTGTTGGGAACCGATGGCCTACCTAATTATGTTACATATTTATTTTGTATGAAAACTAGCGCGTTCGTTACTTGTGGATTAAAAAGTAGGCTACCGTTGTATCAGTGCTGCGCGAGCTCTCTCTCTCACAAACACGGACGCGTGCACACACAGAGAGAGAAGATAATTGTAAAATGAAAAATTGACGGGCTAAGTTTAAATTTTGTTCTTGCTTGGTTTTTTTCTGTCAAAATATCAGAAAGTATTTTGTATTATCCATCCGTGTTTTTAAAATTCGTTAAATGACGGACGTTTTACTGTTAACACAGCCCATGTCGGATTGGTCTTATAGCCTAGGCTACTTGTTATTATTTTAAGAATGATTCGTTATGCTATTATTGGACTCCTGTCTATTCATTGTCAACTGTTTTCTATAAATATGTTTGTATTGGCTAACATTTATTCAGTTAATGAGTGTCCTGTTTAAAATGTGCAATGTTCAAACGCAAAGACAGCACGTCACAAATAGAAGCCCTTTTCCCTGTGGTATTTTTTAGTATCATATCGAGGGCTTGGAACCAGAGGGGCGTAAGTGGCATTTTGGGCGAAAATGAGTTCTATATATCAAATTAAAGGTCTTGATGAGCTCTATCTAGTTGTGCCAAAAAGACGCATCAGAAATCAACTTGTATTGAATAAAGCAACAAAACAACAAAGACCTAACACAAAAGTTTGAGCATTGTTTGGAGCCAGAGGGGCGTATGTCCACTTACGCCCTTCTGGCTCTAAAAAATACATGTATGGCCTACACATTGTTTGGAGCCAGAAGGGCGCAAGTGGCATTTGACAAACTTTACAGGAGAGCCAAAACAAAATTTTGACCACGCTTCAATCAACTGTATTTATTAACCTTCAACCACAACATTGCAACCACATACATACTTATATGAGTAAGTTCTTAAGTGAACATATTATGGAATATTAACACGATGAACATATTCTAAAACCTTGCAAAATCTTGAAAATATGGCAAAAACATCAAATACGCCTTTTTGGCACCAAACATTTCCAATTCCTCTAAAGAAAAATAGGGCGTATCTGCTGATCAATGCAGAAATGATTGGTCAAAACATTGGTTAAAAACACTCTAACTTCATAACTTTTCATTTTATTTAAAATACTGTATACATAGTCATTTAATTTGATCATTTCTAACCGTTTAATTTCAATTCTCATTTATGAGTTCACATTCATGTCAAACAGTTTAACATTTAATTTCAAACAGTTTAACATTTAAGTTCACACAGTTTAATTTCTCTTGTTTATTACACATTTCACTTTTTAGTTCACTTTAGTTGAACTAAAAAGTTCACTCACTGCCCACTGTCAGAGTGTTATAGAACTCTGCATAACAGTGAGGAATACTCCCATTGGTGCACAGGGTGAGTAGGTCTTTTTTCTTTAAGGCACTGATCACTGGAGGATTTTCATACAATGAGCTGGGGTGTGTGGTTCTGGTGCCTCTGGTGCCTCTTGTTGCCTGTTGTGCCACCGTCAGTTTTCGGAAGGTTGGGGCGGTGAAATCATACTTGAAGAAGATTGTTTTTGGTTCATCTTTCGTGTAGCGGAACCATTTAATCTTCTGCCAATGAACTGATTGTCCCTCCTCATCTTTTGTTCTGTTTTTGAGTATGTGGTTGGAGAGGGACTTGAAGTACAGAAAGTCCTTGTGTCCAAGTTCATGTACACTATGGGTCGTTCTTTCTTTCCATTCTCACAAGTGTGTAGTAGCCATCATGGATGGCTACTAGACATGGAGTGTGATAGTGTGCATGCTGCAGTGGAAACTGCAAGAAGAAAAGTTTCTATTTACTCCCATTTCTATTTACTCCCATACTTCTATTTACTGATGGCTACTACACACTTGTGAGAATGGCAAGAAGGAACGACCCATACAGTGTACATGAACTTGAACACAAGGACTTTCTGGACTTCAAGTCCCTCTCCAACCACATACTCAAAAACAGAACAAAAGATGAGGAGGGACAATCAGTTCATTGGCAGAAGATTAAATGGTTCCGCTACACGAAAGATGAACCAAAAACAATCTTCTTCAAGTATGATTTCACCGCCCCAACCTTCCGAAAACTGACGGTGGCACAACAGGCAACAAGAGGCACCAGAACCACACACCCCAGCTCATTGTATGAAAATCCTCCAGTGATCAGTGCCTTAAAGAAAAAAGACCTACTCACCCTGTGCACCAATGGGAG
Organism: Leuciscus leuciscus; assembly: GCF_965113295.1. Lineage (NCBI taxonomy): Eukaryota > Metazoa > Chordata > Actinopteri > Cypriniformes > Leuciscidae > Leuciscus > Leuciscus leuciscus. The sequence goes on from NW_028118558.1 coordinate 74,343, forward strand.
TATTCCTCACTGTTATGCAGAGTTCTATAACACTCTGACAGTGGGCAGTGAGTGAACTTTTTAGTTCAACTAAAGTGAACTAAAAAGTGAAATGTGTAATAAACAAGAGAAATTAAACTGTTTGAAATTAAATGTTAAACTGTTTGACATGAATGTGAACTCATAAATGAGAATTGAAATTAAACGGTTAGAAATGAAATGTTAAACAGTTTGAAATGATGAAATGACTATGTATGCAGTATTTTAAATCAAATGAAAAGTTATGAAGTTAGAGTGTTTTTAACCAATGTTTTGACCAATCATTTCTGCATTGATCAGCAGATACGCCCTATTTTTCTTTAGACGAATTGGAAATGTTTGGTGCCAAAAAGGCGTATTTGATGTTTTTGCCATATTTTCAAGATTTTGCAAGGTTTTAGAATATGTTCATCGTGTTAATATTCCATAATATGTTCACTTAAGAACTTACTCATATAAGTATGTATGTGGTTGCAATGTTGTGGTTGAAGGTTAATAAATACAGTTGATTGAAGTGTGGTCAAAATTTTGTTTTGGCTCTCCTGTAAAGTTTGTCAAATGCCACTTACGCCCCTCTGGTTCCAAGCCCTCGATATTTGGATATTGGAATAATAAATAAAGTAGCCTATCTTAATTTTACACAATGTTCCTGTTTTTTGTGTGGTTTTTTTTACTGTTTTCTAAGGGTTTCTTAATTTTAGACAAGTTGACCAGCACACATTACTGTATATGCAATGCAGTATAATGCATGTGTGTCGTATGTGACATATTTTGCACACAGGTAAAGGTGCCCAATATCAGTCATTTCTAAAGTAAAAAAAAAGTGTTTTGGAAAATAGCTCTTTATTTGATAATCATTAAAATTTGTTTTCTATACAGAGATATCGACATCGGCAAATATCGGTATCGGCCATAACAGCAATATTAATATCGGTTATCGGTATCGGCCTCAATTTTCACATCGGTGCATCACTAATTGTAATCAATACAATGCAATTAATATCAACTTTCTGACAGTGTGTGTACGAGTATACAAATATGTACGAGTATCGTATACGAATTTGACAACTTGTTAAATCTTGTGAATTATTAAGACTTTCAGACTATCTTCGTACTGATTGGGCTATGGGTTTTGCGAGAAAAGGTTTAAGAAACAACAAATGCTTGATAAAATGTTTGATTTAGGGTTCGAACCAACACATGTATATACCATTGCGAATATTTGCCTTTGCAGCTGTCGGTCTCCTCCGTTTACTTGTCCTCAAACAATAATAGTCCGAAAGGTCCTTTTGGTCTTTTCAGCTGAAAAAAGAGAAAATAAAATATCATTATGTTGTTTTACATCATTCCTGTGGTAAAAGCATGGTAAGCGTTGTGGTTAATGTGCATTTACAATAAGTATCACATTAAAACTCCCAATACAGTGTGGTAAAAGCATGGTAAGTTTTGTGATTACTGTCTTTTTACTACACTTACCACAGTAAAACTAATGTTAATGTGGTAAAAGCATGGTAAGTGTTGTTTGTACTGTGCTTCTACTACAAATACAACTTTGGAACTAATTGTACTACTTTTAATCTGATATGAATATGATTAACTGATTTAAGGTCTTTAGGCCTATGCTCACAGGCAGTGTAACTTAATCACCCTGTTTTGAATTAGAAAGCAATAAAACGCAAAGCCTCAGTGGAGATGACAGATATAATGCCGTGACTGAACGTGAGCTAATCTGATTAATATCGACAAACAGAAAATACATTATATATCACACATTATTCGGACAGCGTATTTACTACTTACCAACATCTGACACACGTGAACTGATGCCAAATATCGCGATGTGTTCGGAACGAGACTTCTTCAGGCTTCTAAGGGTTTGAAACTTGCTGGCCCAGAAAAGTTCATTAAACACATCCTTAATATAGTCCAATTTAGTCATTTAATCAAAAATATCTTAATTTGTGTTCCGAAGATGAACGAAGGGGTTGGAACAACATGAGGGTGAGGAATTACTGACAGAATTTTCATTTTCGTACTTAATAATCGTGACCACCAATAGCAGCGCTTACTGATCGTGACGTGGCCAATAGCAAAGCAGAATCATTGTGGGAAATACCGACTGTATTAACGAATAAAGGTAGAATTTGTGTTCTTATCGTGTTTAACACATCTGTATTTGCCCGCGCGAGTATATACAACTTCAAAAATCGCAGCTTCAATTCAATTTACAGTTACCGTCGAAGAGAAACACAGGTCTTATCTGCCCTATATAAATAACAGCCTGTACACTCTTTAGGATGTGGAGGGTAGGGCGATGAGGCTGCGAGCTACACCTATGAACCATTGAATCACTTTGCTGGCTGGTGCACCGGCTAATCGTGGTTGCCTTGATGCACTTGCTGATCTGGCCGGGTTGACACTCATCGGATGCCTTCCACAAATGGTTTTTTTCGACTTTTTTTTTTTTTTTTCGACTTGTTTCTTCATCATAATGACACAAGAAAATCATTCAATCATTTTTTAAGATTTACAATCTGCACATCGCCCCGTTCATTATTCTCTTTCGGAATCAAAGATGACATTTAAAAAAGGGTGCAGCTTGGTTTTTTTCTTTAAAAAAACAGAAATGGCTGGATTTTCTTTTACAAATGTATTGTTGTCATCAAATAATAGTATTAGAAAATTGGACGACATTTCCCATCGCTTTTTCATTTGGAATATTTATTTATACGTTTATTGGATTTCATTTGACTGATCGCATCTTTACCCAGAAGTGCCAAGTCATAGATATATACACTAGACGTGGCCTTGGCTGCGGCAGTTGATTGGAACGAATGCCTTACATATATAAATTAATTAATTAGCAAAACTTGGCCACTAAATATTTCATATTCAATTATTTTAATGATCACAATTAAAGTTTTCATTTTATTAACTGAACAACATTCAGCATTCAATCAAATATTATAAAATATGTATTATTATTAATAATGTTATTTCAACATAATATCTCGTTATTTCGACATAATATGTGTGGGTGCAACAAGCAAGATGTGCATTTGGAAATCCGGTGACGCGTGCATTGATTTTTATTAATAATCTAGTGTTTTCTGACAGTGTCGACTCGGCTGCAAAGATGAAGTTGACGATCGCCGTATAGTGAACGCGCCTATAGAGAGAAATGCACATAATGGATTACATAATCAGAGAGTAGCCTTTTTCTTTTCGTTTTGAATTATTTCGTTTAAAGACATTTCAAGCTTTGTGTATTTGATGTATTTCTCATGTCTGTGTGTGTGAGGCATACAATGAGTTTCGTTAAGTTAGGATGAGATGCGCTCCAGTTAACGTGCAATGCAAGATTATCATTTTTTTATTATTATTTATTAAATCTTATTGATCTTATTTATTAAATACAGGCTGATGAAAAATGTATTAAAATTAAGATACAATTTATACAAAACGAAATTCACTTTTACTCGTGCTGTTCACTTTTCATAAATCAACATACATGGGGGAAAAAAATAACATTAGAACATTTGAACAAATATGAAAATAAATGCGCTTATTTAATGGCTACAACAGTATAGGCCTACAGACTCTCTATTTGTACAAATTGCTGCACATTCATTTAATTCTGAATTTTGCACACACAAGTTGATAGGCATTTGTTCAAATCAAGTTCATGATAATTGTGCGTGCATTTATTAATCATTATGATACTAAAATCATAACAAAGTAGGTTATGCTATGTACAAAAAAATCAGATGAGCCCAGAATATTCCAAACTGCCGTAGCCAAGGCGACATCTAGTGTATATAAACTTATTACACCGTCGTGCTAAGTCATAGGGTCCGTGCACTTTTTGATCATTTCATTTCCTGTTTAGAATGGAATAAGGAGAAATGAAAACCAGCTCGTTTATTCGTTTTTTTGGCTAGATTTTGGCTAGATTTTTCATTTTTCGTTTACAAGTCGGTTTATGGGTTCGATATTTCATTTGCACACGTGGGCGGCGCTGAAACGCCCCTTTCATCTGATTGGTCAAACCGCTCCGCCTTCAGTAAGCTGTGAGCTTTTCTTTCTGTCAGGCAGAATAAGAGTCAGTAGGCTACGAGTGCGGCACTGACAAATGCCCTTTAATGAAATAATGTCTGAAACCACCACTCACTGTTAACTACACACACTATTTGATTTAGAAATATGTTGCTGGTCACGTAATTCGTGCTGCTGCGACTTGCAAGCAACCCCATTAATGTGAGCCACAGTATATGACAGATTATATTAGCATATTTCCCATTGATAAATACAGTGCAAATAGTTCCGTCTCTTTGGATAAAAGGGAAGTGGAAATAAAAATCAATAATAGGCTGAACTGTACCATGATAATATGTCCGTAACATTTACCACTCTAGTCTTTTATTTACATCAAAAGGCAGGTAGGCGTGTGTGACATATAGCCTATGGGCTATAAATAATTTTGAATAGAAATAAAGTTTATATTTTTTGAATTTAAGCATGTGTAGCCTACTCAGTTCACATGAAAAGAAAGAGACAGAAAAGAGAGAAGCCAGAATCAGTGAACGTAAATTAAATACTGACAAAATTACCAGGTTTGGGATTAATTGTTATTATTATTATGAGAAATTGACTCCGCCTAGAACTTTGATGCTTCACCAAACTCAGCTCAGACCCTCAGACTGGTCTAACTTGCTTCTAACTGGTCAGACTTTCCCAAAAAATCCATCGACTTGAGTTATCTGAGCAATGAAGGCCGTAATACTTAATGCTGTCCACTAGAGGGGGCGACAGGATAATAAGTGTTTTCTACTCTCTTTCCCTGTTTGCATCAGTTTAAATGACAAATAAATAAATGCATGAATTTCATTATGATAACAGGTTAAACATCGTAATTAGCCAGCATAGGACGCAAATGAAAATACAATTTGATATTTGTGATATTTAAACTGTGTATTATTAATAAATATTGTTTCATATCTTGTTCATGCTTTATACATTTTAACCAGTGCTAATTTAAATAAAATGAATGAATAGAACTATATAATAATTAATTATAATATGGTAACTTTGGTCCAAAGTAATCTGTGATAAACAGTGTATAGGCCTACTATGTTTCATCTGCTTATTTATTATAGTCAAAATAATCCAGCAATTATGTTTTATCGAATGTTATTCGAATTCAAGATGTAGAAGCTCAGATCAATAATGAGGCGTACAGGCCATAAATAACAAATAGACATTACAACATTTTTTATTATTCATAAGAATTTAAGTTAATAACATCTAAAACAAAGAATACATGTATTACAGGGCAAGTATAAGTATTAGTATTTTTAATGTTTTTGAAAGAAGTTTCCTCTGCTCATCAAGCCTGCATTTATTTGATCAAAAATACAGAAAAAAAAGTAATATTGTGATATATTTTTACAATTTAAAATAATTGGTTTAAATGATCATTTATTTCTGTGATGCAAAGCTGAATTTTCAGGATCATTACTCCAGTCTATCACATGATCCTTTAGAAATAATTCTAATATGATGATTCATTATCAAAGTTGGAAACAGTTCTGCTGCTTAATATGTTTTCATAACCTGTGATACTTTTTTTAGGATACTTTGATGAATAAAAATGTAAAAAAAAAATTGAAAAAAAAATTGAAAAAAGCAATTTTTTAAAAAATAGAAATCTTTTGTAACAACAATATACACTACTGGTCAGTAATTTGAGGTCAGTATTTTTTTTTTTTTTTTTTTAAATAAATCAATACTTTTATTCAGCAAGGATGTGTTAAATTGATTTTAAAAAAAGTGATAGTAAAGAAGATTTATATTATTAGAAATTATATATATTTTTTAATAAATGCAGTTCTTTTTAACCTTTTATTCATCAAATATATTAGACAGCAGAACTGTTTCCAACACTCATAATAAATCAGTCGCGTCGCGTCACCACTTTTGAATAAGAAACAATATCAAGACTATAAAACTCCTCAAAAAACGCGCACACACTCAAACCTGACTGCACATCACATTTTTTACTTTTATTGATTCTGCTTTTATTCCGGAGTCCCTTTTATTTTCATTGCTCCGGAGTCGCATATCAGTCACAAAATGCGCCACGGGGAAGAAAAAAACATCTATAGCCTAAGTCGCACTGGACTAAGTCGCATTTTTTTAGAAATTTATTTCACAAAAAAAAAAAAAAAAAATGTTACAGACAGTTCTCCGTTACGGACGTGAGCGCTCTAAAGCGGCACTAAAATAATGTTTTAAAACTTTCACAGAGACCTCAAACTGAAAGCACAAAGCCTGTCTTTAAATTTAATTTCGTTTTGTATTAATTGTATCTTAATTTTAATCGATGTTTCATCAACAAATTGTCAGGATTTAATAAGAAGTAGCCTAAATATAGGCTATTAGAAAATAAATAATCAGGATACGGAGGCGCTGGCGAACCTGGAGCTCGTCTCATAAATGAAACTCAGCGTAGGCCTATAAGGTAGCCTATTGCCTCACAGACCTGAGACATATAGATAGCTTGAAATGTCTACTTTTAAGCAGAACAATTCAAAACGAAAGAAAACAGACTGCGCTGCTTATGTAATTCGTATGAAATGTGCATTTCTCACTGGCGCTGCGAAGATCGCGAGTCGTCAACTTCATCTGTCTAGCCGACACTGACATAAAAAATAACTGTTTTATTAGTAAACAATTAAAATGTCTCCTGCTATATTTTACATAGGCCTATTTGCCTGTTCCTTACAAAACACTGACAGTGGGGTTTTTGACGTTTTTTTTTTTTTTTTTTTTTTTTTTTTGAGCAGCTGCGGCAAATTCTTTCGACACACACACACACACACACACACACACACACACACACACACACACACACACACACACACACACACACACACACACAATATTACGTAACACTCTGCGCTTATGTTTTAAAAAGATAATTTAACATATAAATAACAATTTTTAAATAGCCCACTTAAAGTGTTTATTACAAATAAATGACTAAATGCTAAAAAATTATACATTTTAATGAACAAATATATGCGTTGCATTTACAATTCTGCAGCACCCCCACTTCCCGCGGCCCTGATGGGAGGTATGTTAAACCTGAGAAAGCAGAGTAAGTCAAGCCCGTTTCTGAAAGAGAGGTAACTTATACTCAGAGTCAGTTACCATGGTAACTTACTCTGTGAACCTAACCTGGCCGGGAGCAGGTTTTCTTCGGTAAACCCAGAGTTTTTTTCGGTCTCCTCCCCTTTTTTAAAGAGGAAGTGGTGTTTAAACACCTCATTCATTCTTTCAGTACATTTTTATTAATAAAATTAATCTTTAATTAATAAATACAATATTGCTATTTTTACTGTTTTTTTTTTTTTTTTCAATTTTTTAAATAAGATGAAGTCTATTAACTCCTTAACTGGCAACTGAATATACAGTAGTAGATTAGAGTTACATAATGTAGTTCTAAACAAATTCTACAGAATTAAACTGTGGCATTTACTGAAAATCACTGAACTCTGTTCATCTGTGCAACAGAAGTTGATGGACCGTCCTCCTGCTGTTCTTCCACTTTGGGGGCGGGGGGAGAGATAAGACTACCCATTTATACTTAGCTTTAAACTTAGATTCTACTCCACATAAAAATGTGAAAAAATCTGAATGTGTAGATTGTTTGATGTGACACATAACATTATCCCCATCGTCCTGTGAAGATGAGTACACTTTATAACACTATTTGTCATAATTTCTGGTGTATTGAGTAGGCTACTTACAACTGCCTGCAGGTTTTGTTGGGACAGGAGGCTCCAAAAGACAGATATTACCATCGGAATCTGTTGGGACCAACAAAAAACCCAACCCAAAGTAAAATAAATGGAAATATCAAAAATAGCCTATATAAGAAATAACACATATGTAAACCTCTTACATTTTATGAAGGCCCTTGGATCTTCGGGAGTGACTGGCTCTGAAGTCCCTCCAGGAATTCCCCCAGCCAAAAATGCTGCTGCACTGCTAGACACTGGGATGCTATTTAGTTATTTAATATGTCAAATATTTGTAAATTCAGGTAGCCTACACCCATGATATGCTCAAACCTTACCTGATTGAATTATGTTCTTATATTTAATTTTCAGCTGCTGCCATGTTCTTTTAATACCTGCAGGATTGCACCCATGAAAATTAAAATTAGGTTGAATAACATACTGTTCTTCCAGTTTCACCTCTGATATTATAACAGTTGGGTAAGTTACTCTAAAATAGTTATTAATTACTAACTACAAATGACATCTTCAACCGTGTAATTAGATTCATGTAATAATGACTATCTTTAGAAAGTATTGGTCTACTTATTAATAAATCCCATATCAACCTCAACCACTTGAACAATACAAGGAGAGACAAGAAACTGCACTTTTAATGCTTTCAAATAAACAATATACAATTGCATGGATTATTCTTGAATTGACCAAAGTGTGTAGAGGGAGAAGGTTACATAAAAAATATACCTTTTAAAAATGTATGTTAAATATACAGAATTGTTCTATAGTCTAATGCAATTACATCAGATTTTACTTCAAATTACAGAAGAATTAAGAGTAATCCCTTTAATTAAATGACAGTATTTAGATGACTTGGTAATTAATTACACCCAACACTGTATAACTAATTAAAATGTAAACATACGCATTGACTCGAGCAACTATTTTCTCCCTAGCTAACTCTAGTTGTCCTTCGCTGCTGCAGCCGATATTTAAAAAATAATAATATGTCTTCTTACGCTTGCAGAAGCTGGTGAGAAATATGCAGACCTCTTTTTGTCTGGCGCTGTTACCATGGTGACTCATAATATCTGCACTCCATTGATAATGGCTTTTTATAGTGGTGGTGCACGCGCTTAACTCAGAGTCAGTCAACTCAGAGTTGATTGAACTAACTAATTTCCGCTGTTCTGTAACCGAAAACTCAGAGTTTCCCATCTCAGGGTAAGCCAACTCAGTTGAACCTCCTTTCTGAAACAGGCCCCAGGGGCCCGTTCTTCGTACGTCGCTAACTCAGTTAGCTGGATTTGATTGTTGGAGATTTGGCATGATCTTGGATTGTTTGGTTCTTCGACGCTCATCCTGGACTTGCTGTCATAGCAACAGGTGCCCAAGCTTAAACCTGCTCGGGAGCAGGCTTATTTCATGTTAACAGGATTAGATCCCGGCTTTATAAGCGGAGGTGATACGGGAAGTCTTTCGCAGCCATGTCTTGTCCGTTTTTACGACAAGAACCTGTCGCTGAAGGTGGTCTCACGCTGCACAATCCACTGCCGCTTTCTGAGCATGCAGCCTGACATCAAACAATTCACCATTTACCTTGGAGAAGCGAGTCCAGAATATATCAAATAATACAAAAAGTAATGTAATCAAAAAGTATGCAGTTGACTGATTAAAAATATCTTAGATGGTGTGTGACTCCATGTCCTACATCACAAATGTGGAAGCAAAATGGCCTGGTTCTGTGCATGACTCCAGGATTTTCAGAGAGTCACATTTATGCACATTATTTGAACGTGGTAAGGAAATATTTAATATCAAGCTCACTGTATTACATACATTTATTCTGAGCCTAACAAAACTGCATTTTTCCAGGTGCTTACGACGGGATCCTGCTTGGTGACAGGGGCTATACCTGCAGGCAGTATTTCATGACGCCATTCCCTGACCCAAACCCCGGACCACAAACCCGTTTCAATGCAGCTCTAGCCAGGACAAGGGCACGCATTGAAATGACCTTTGGGCAACTAAAGGAAAGATTTCAGTGTCTGAGGGTTGCACCTGACAGGGCCTGTGACATTATTGTTGCATGTGCCATACTCCACAATAGTGCCACCATCAGAAAGGAGAGGACCCCTGTGGTGGAGGTGCAGCCTGATGATGACCTCCAGCCAGTGCACTTGGACCAACCTAGTGGCAGAGCTGCACGGGACAGAATTGTGGAACACCATTTTTTTTTTTTTTTTTTAAAACAAAAACCTTCATTAAATGAATAGAAGACAAGACAACATGCTTAGTTCCTTGAGTTTTATTTCAATTATTCTTTGTCAAGAAAAGCCAATGATGGTCATCTTTTGCCTGCAATAAGATATATTGTTATCCAAGGTCAGCAATAGTACTCTGTGTGAAATAGTGTATTTAGCACTTACTCTGAAGTTCCTTTTGAAGCAACTCAATCTCTAGTGCCAGTTTTTTCTTCTTTAAGGTGTCAAGTTCTATTTCTCCCCTTCATTTTTCTGTTTTTTCAGGTCAAAATACTAAATTTTCTGTTGTAGATTCCGTTTATATACGGATATCACCCTGTGCCATGTTTGGATAAAAAGAATAAAAAAATAAAAAAGAACTGTCAACACAAGCCTCATGCAACAAAAATAAAAAGTACAAGTAGGTTACTACACTGCCCACCTCTGTATCACTTTGTGCAGTAGGCCTTTCCTCCTGCAACTCATATTGCAGTCAGAAATAATATGTACACAAGTTACTATAAATGAAGTAAAGTTATTTATGCACTTACAAGTACTTCCTCCAAAGGACAGTCATCTGAGAGGGTTTCTTCACTGTCCTGTGCAATGGAAACAAATGGGCATTACAAAGTGTTGCACTTTCTTCCCTTTTGATGTAAAGTTAGAAAAAGTCCACTTACTGCACATATTTCAGCCACTACTTTCTTGGGAACAGGTACAAGTGTTGGTGTATTATGTAAAACTGCACAAAAGAGGAAACACAATGGCATTACAATGAACTACACTATATGAACAAATGTGATCAGTAACTCATGGCAAAATATTCTTACATTAAGTTCAGCAGTTTTCACCTTCACAAGTCAAAGCAATTGATCACTACTCAATATTTAACAGCTGAAATTACTGTACCAGCCATTTGGATTATATAGGCCTACTTAATTTAATGCGGCAAAAAAAAAAGATATATTTTACAGTGTAGCAAGATCATTTAAAGCTCATTTACCAGTAATGAAGGTGTTGCTGCTACTGGTTCCTGGCTGTTGGTCTGAGGAAGAGCTGCCCCCAGGGATGCCCTCCACAATGGGTCGGTTCACATTTAACCCCAGGGCCAGCTCTACTGCTGGGGTATAATGTGGTATAATGTGAGGGAGCAGGACCACCACCTGTTTGTTTTTTTTCAGCTCAGCCTTTTTCTTGGTTGCTGTTATAAACAGACAAACACATTTAACGGTGCTTTTCTTTTGTAAAAGAGACAAAGAACAGTAGAAGTAGAAAAGATTACCATTTTGAAGAATATTCTTGTACTTCCCTTTTACTTGTTCCCATGTTCTAGTGCAGTGTTCTTCAACCCTGCTCCCGGAGGACCCCCAACACTGCTGGTTTTCTTTGTCTCCCTAATCAAACACACCGGATTCAATTCATCAACTCATTATCACATGGGTTAATGAGCTGATGAGTTGAATCAGGTGTGTTTGATTAGGGAGACAAAGAAAACGTGCAGTGTTGGGGGTCCTCCAGGAGCAGGGTTGAAGAACACTGTTCTAGTGGGTCCTGAGGTGGCTCTGACATTAAGCAATTATGAAATGATTAAAATACAAGAATATACACTGTAATAAGTGATATAACCATAACATGGAACACTTACGCATTTCATTTGTCTGCTACTTTTTGCCAGCCCTCTCTCCTGGTTCCCTGGCGTTTTAATTAAGGTTTCATATTCTGCATAACCTTCAATAACTCTTGCTCTGCTGCGGAGAAAAACTGTGCGCGCTCTTTGGCCATGGTGAGCAGCCAATAGCAGCGTTGCTGATCAATGTTTCTACTATCGATACATATCCCCTTTTAAACCAGCGCATGAACGCGCAGTTATCTCAGATAACTCAATCCAGCTCTACTAATCATAACTGGCAGGTGTGTTCGAAGAAACGAATTAGTCAGATCATGATTAGGCCGATGATATCACCTTGGATGTCTCATAATTTGATCTTGGATGTTTCAAGCAACGTACGAAGAACGGGCCCCAGTTGCTATGACAGCAAGTCCAGGATGAGCGTCGAAGAACTCAGTTAGCTGGATTTGATTGTTTGGGTCTTCGACGCTCATCCTGGACTTGCTGTCATAGCAACTGGGGCCCGTTCTTCGTACGTTGCTTAAAACATCTGAGATCAAACGAGACATCCAAGATGATATCATCGTGCTAATCATGATCTGACTAATTTGGTTCTTCGAACACACCTGCCGGATATGATTAGTATAGCTGGATTGAGTTAGTGAGATAATTGCGCGTTCACGCTCTGGTTTAAAAGGGGATATGTATCGATAGTAGAAACATTGATCAGCAACGCTGCTATTGGCTGCTCACCATGGCCAAAGAGCGCGCTCAGTTTTTCAACGCAGCAGAGCAGGAATTTTTACTGGAAGGGTATGCAGAGTTTGAAAAATATAATTAAAACGCCAGGGAACACTGGGAATCAAAGTGTGCAAAAGCCAGGACTCGAGAGGGCTGGCAAAAAGTAACAGACAAATTAAATGCGTAAGTGTTCCATGTTATGGTTATATCACTTATTACAGTATATATTCTTGTATTTTAATAATTTCATAATTGCTTAATGTCAGAGCCACCTCAGGACCCACTAGAACATGGGAACAAGTAAAAGTGAAGTACAAGAATATTCTTCAAACTGGTAATCTTTTCTACTTCTACTGATTAGTCTCTTTTAGCAAAGACATTTTAAATGATGTGTCTGTTTGTCTGTTTATGGTTATCTGCAACCAAGGAAAAGGCGGAGCAGAAAAAAACAGGTGGTGGTCCTGCACCCCCACGTTATACCCCGGCAGAAGAGCTGGCCCTTGGGCTAAATGAGAACCGACCCATTGTGGAGGGCATTCCTGGGGGCAGCTCTTCCTTAAGGCCTATTTATACTTCTGCGTCGGACCTACGCCGGAGCCTCTACGCTGTAGGCAACGCGTTGGTTTTAATTTATACTTCTGCGTCGTTGTCCGCGTTGACGCGCAATTACTCATGCAGAGGGACCATGTGAAACCCGAGGGAGGGGTTCTAGCAGACCAATCACAGCGCTTGCGTCCGCGTAGAATTGACGCGTTGTTACATTTTTGGAGAGGTGCGCATCAGGGTACGCCAAAGGGTACGCGCGCTAAGCACAGCCTACGACGTAGCTACGGCGTAAGTTCGACGCAGAAGTATAAATAGGCCTTTAGACCTAAAGCCAGGGACCAGTAACAGCAACACCTTAATTACAGGTAAATGAGTTTTAAATCATCTTGCTACACTGTAAATAATTTGTTGCTGCATTAAATTAAGTATGTCTATAATCCAAATGGCTGGTACAGTATCAGCTCCGCTTATGAAGCCGGGATCTAATCCTGTTAACATGAAATAAGCTTGCGCACCTGTTGCTATGACAGCAAGTCCAGGAGGAGCGTCGAAGAACCAAACAATCCCAGATCATGCCAAATCGCCAATAATCAAATCCAGCTAACTGAGTTAGCGACGTACGAAGAACGGGCCCCAGGTGCGCAAGCTTAAACCTGCTCGGGAGCAGGCTTATTTCATGTTAACAGGATTAGACTGCGGCTTCATAAGCGGAGCTGATACGGGAAGTCCAGCGCTTATGAAGCCGGGATCTAATCCTGTTAACATGAAATAAGCTTGCGCACCTGTTGCTATGACAGCAAGTCCAGGATGAGCGTCGAAGAACCAAACAATCCCAGATCATGCCAAATCGCCAATAATCAAATCCAGCTAACTGAGTTAGCGACGTACGAAGAACGGGCCCTGAGGTACGAAGAACTGAGATTTTGCGTTACAATAGTGCACTTTCTGAGATATATATTTTTTCTCGTGACTGGTGAGATTGTCGTTTACATGATTCATTTGTTGGAAACGCACACTTATTTTCGACTTGTCGGAGTCGGGCTTTAACAACAGCACAAACTGTTTGCATTGCCTTAAAGCTGCCGTCGGCAAGTCTGGCAGATTGGGTCGATTAGCCAAAATTTTGAATGTTTACAACTCTCATGCCCCTCCCCACTACCAGCGAGCACCCTCCCATCGAGGTCGTGCTCGTCAGTGCGTCACTGTGCGTGTGTACCTGATTTTCTGTGAACGCGTCCGTCTCTTCAGCATCTATCAACACCATGGACTCGGAGGTAGGCTGCCCTGGCTAATCTAGCCATAGATAGCAATAACCGAGGAATTGGAAGCTTGTTAGTAGATTTTCTCTACGCCATCACGCTTCATGCAATCTCCAGGCGAACTTCAGGCGTGGCGTGTGCATGTGATATTAACATGTGCGAGTGAGGGGGATCTGTGGCGTGTGCACGACCTGTGATTGACAGTCAGATCTCACACCCCCCTGCGCTGATTGGACCTGATGAAGCGGGAGCGCTGGATTTTTGGAAAACAAATAACACGCTCCAGGTGGAGTTAGAAGCTCGGGTTTTTTTCTAAAACCACCTTATTTATGTTGTTCTGTCGGATTATAGTGTCGATTACACTGAATATGATCAAAAAAATGTTGCCGACGGCAGCTTTAAGATTATTTGCGAGTGGCTCTTTCCTTTACACTATTGGAGATGCGGAGAACTTGATGGAAAGTGCTGTCTGTCGTGTCATTCGGAGTTTACCTGGCGCTTTTAGGTTTAAAAAAACAGTTTTAGGTTTTTTTGTGGCATTTCCAAGCCACTTAAAGGAGCTGTATGTAGTTTTCAGCGGCCTCTAGCGGTGATGTTTCAGATTGCAACCAATAAGTTGACAAGCGCGTGCTCTTGCGCGTGCTCGAATTTATGAGCGAGCACTGTGGAATACCGGCCAGACTGAGACGCGTCACGCAACACACCAGAGAGAGCATCCCACAACATGCTAGAAACTCAGGTAAACTCCCACTGCAACGTTACAATAATAGGCTACTTTTATCAGCTTGACGTTGAACTAATGCTCCATGCTCGTACCATGATAAGAATGGAACCCTATCAACCGTGCCGAATTTTGCCACTGCAAGCACTACTTCACATTTTCTTCAGGAAATGTATACATTCTAGGTTTGTAGATAAGGTCTCTCCATGATTCAAACGCCCTGCCGATGTTGATCCGTGTTTTTTCACCCGAAGTTCATCCGATTCACGTCTGGCCTTTAATACGAGCTTCAGCAGAAAGAAAAAAACGTTTTATTGGTTTTTTTTATCAATAAGTGGAGTTTGTGTTGGAGTCTGTGTTGTGCTGGGAGCAGGTCGTTTCTTAGTGTTATCAGACATGTCATAAGTTGCATAAGTCATAAGTCCATGTCATAAGTTGCAGTGTCGTCGCTGTTGAGTGCAAAATCAGTAGGCTAGACGAGGCGAGAGGCTCGGGAGCGCTCCGCGCATGCAGGTGACGTCACTGGATTTCGCGGTAAATCCGACCCGGCACCTTCACATAAACATAAGAATACTTGCTTTCAGAGGTAATAGCAAAACCCGAAAAGTGGATCATTTTAATGTGATACTACATACAGCACCTTTAAGACCCAATGTTGTAAAGCAGTTTTTTTTTTAAGCATTTTTTTTTTAGGCTATCATAATTTTTTATGAAGATCATGCATTCATGACCATGCCGATTACAGTATATGTTACTCAGGCTTCACTAACGTGATTGGTACCATAGACTATAGGCTAGACCAGGGGTCGGCAACCTAAGGCACGCGTGCCAAATGCGACTCTGATACTTTCCAGACAAGTTACATACTCTCCTGTCACTTGTTTCAAGAGCTTCACTTGGTCAAAAACCAAGTGATAACCTGTACAATGTAAAATTGTCAACATCAAATTATGTACTACATATTACAGCATTGTTTCAATACAAGACATACCAATGGACTCGTGCAGCTTTCTGTCTTCTTTGGGCACCAGATGTTCCTTCCTCACCCGAAACAAAGGACTTATTCGATTAGCTTGCGTTGATATAAGGACTGGTCTTCCTTCTCTGCTGTAAAACAAGAAAGTCTCGACTTACTCTATGTGCAATTACTATTGTTCTTGAAACATAAATTAAGACAGTTATAAATAAGTTATTATTTGTATAGCGCTTTTCACAATACAGATTGTATCAAAGCAGCTTCACAGTATTAAATTAAAATAATACAACAATGTTTGTTTCAAGAGGAATTTATTGATTGATAAAATTAAATTAAATATCCCCAAAATATCCCCAACTGAGCAAGGCAAAGGCAACAGTGGCAAGGAACCGAAAAACTCCATCAAGTGACCTAATGGTGTCCTAAAACTCCATCAGGTGACCTAATGGAGAAAAAAAACCTTGGGAGAACCCAGGCTCAGTCGGGGGCCAGTTCTCCTCTGGCATTTATGAGCTACAGGCCGGATTGTAGTTTGAACTGTAGGATTATATGAATGCCTGGCTGAAGAGATGCGACTTTAATCTAGTTTTAAACTGGGAGAGCGAGTCTGAGCAACGAACAGTATCAGGAAGACTATTCCAGAGTTTTGGAGCCAAATGTGAAAATGCTCTCCCTCCTTTGGTGGTTCTGGATATCCTAGGTATGACCAAAAGCCTTG
The DNA here is from genome assembly GCF_965113295.1 of Leuciscus leuciscus. Lineage (NCBI taxonomy): Eukaryota > Metazoa > Chordata > Actinopteri > Cypriniformes > Leuciscidae > Leuciscus > Leuciscus leuciscus. Next base: position 90,973 of record NW_028118558.1, read on the forward strand.
AATTTAGTGATCTTAAAGAGCGCGATGGATTATAGGGGCGATAGAAGATCCGTTAAATAGACTGGAGCTAAGCCGTTTAGAGCTTTATAAGTCAGTAGCAATACCTTATAATTAATACGGAACTTTATAGGTAACCAATGCAGTGATGATAAAATCGCTGTTATATGATCATATTTTCTTGATCTCGTAAGAACTCTAGCGGCGGCGATTCAGGAGAGAGCATTTGATGAGTAAATACCGATTTCAATATTCTAGAAACTTTACCTGGGAAGGGCTGATCCCGGCAAGATTCGCTGCGACTCACTAGTAGCTCTTGTGAGGGTTGGCTCTTAAAAGAGCTGTTGAGTTTGATATTGTAGAGCTTTAAAAAAAAAAAAAGGACCAAGTAATCCTGCAAGACGGAAAGGAAGGTAATTTTAATACATTACTTGCAAATAGTCAGTTTATGTATAACTGTAGGATATTTTTTTCTGTAAAGAGTGTTGAATAATTAAATTTTAAAAGCATTTTTATATTATAAGTTCACTGATATGTGGGGGCATTTCTATGAATAAAAGTACGTCTTTAATAGCAAGCAATAATCATGTGAAAATGATTTACATGCAAACGGGACAGTTATCAGCAGTGTAACTGGTCTGATTATGACAAAATAATCGAGTATCTGATGTCATGTGACAAGTAAGATAAGCTTTTCCACCCCTGCAAACAGAGGTAGGTTATGAGGTGTGGAGAGACGTCATGTATCACTGGAACATAAACAGACGGGGACCAATTTGTAATAATTGTAATTAGTGGTGCACGATATATCGGCCGCCGATATAATATCGGCCGATATGGTCATTTTTTTACACATCGGTATCGTTCCGATGTCAAAATATGGCCGATGTGAACAGGCCGACATTTGACGTGTGAAGTTGAAGATGAAGTTGACGATGCTGACTCGATCTTAGCAGTAGTGAATGTGCCTGAGATAAATACACATTTCATACAGATGACATAAGCAGAGAACAGTCTGTTTTCTTTCGTTTTGAATTGTTCTGTTTAAAAATAGACATTTCAAGCTTTCTATATATGTCTCCGGTCTGTGAGGCAGGTAGATTTCGGTTCATTGATGAGACGCGCTCCAGGTTCACGCGCCCTCGCCTCCGTGTCCTGATTAAATATTTTCTACTATATTTACTTCTTATTTAATTCAATCCAGGCAATTGGTTGATGAAACATTTATCAAAATTAAGATACAATTAATACAAAACGAAATTAAATTTAAAGACAGGCTTTTTGTGCTTTCTGTTTGAGGTCTCTGTGAAAGTTTTAAAGCAGTCTTAGTGGCGCTTTCAGAGCGCTCAAGTCAACTGTCCCGTCCGTAACATTGTTAACGCAGTCCAGTGCGACTTATGTTTTTTTCCTCTTCATGACACATTTTTGACTGATCGTTTTTTGACTCGTAGATATTTGAATATATTGCTTGATATTTGATACCCGTTCGAATTAGATTTTTCTCAAAAGTGACAGCACGTGTGATTTGTGGATTACTGATAAGCGCGAGTGGAGAAACAGGCGTTTATTGATTCATTCTCAGTGTTGAGAAACGTATAGCCTTCATGTGTTACGTTATTGTATTAATAATAACTAAAGTAGCCTACCTCAGTGGTTCCCAACCTTTTTTTGTCTGATACCCCCTTTTCCCCAAGAAAATATTTTAGGGCCCCCCTTCACATTTAATGATATTATCGCTCTTGTAAGCTTGCAGCAAGGATGACAAAATATGTTGTTTTCAAACAAACGGTATGTTCACTATAACCAGATTATGTTCATGCACAAATAATAGCCTATAATATTGAAAATACAATAACAAAAACATCAGTAGGCCTTTTGTAATTTAAAAACGTAGGCTTAGGAGTAGCCTATAAATTGGCCCTATTTGAAATGCAATAACAAAAATATTCATACTGGTGTGTAGGTAAAAAAAAAAAAAAGAAGAATATAGGCTATTACTAAATGACTGCTGTCTGGGACCTCAATACTTGCATGTTATTTGTGAGGCTTTATCAATGTGAGGCTTTATTTTTGCCGCTTTTGCCGCTATAGTGAGCGATAGTAAACTTGTGTTTATAATATGCGTCTTTCGGAAGAACATTGTAGCCGGAACTACTTCTCTCTGTGTACATCTATGACGAGTCACGCAGGTACTGTGCTACTCCGCAGCGGCAGCGATCCGAACCAGTGTTAAATAGTCCCAATATAAACACTTATTATAGGTGTACCATAGTGGTTCAGGATAAGACAAAAACACGGATTGGAAAATGGATTCATGATGAACTCGCTCATTGTATAAATTTTGTAAATTTTGAACAGAAAAAAGTTAATGATTTTATTTAATGCTCATTGCTCAAAACTTTTCAAAATATGACCCCCCACAGAGCTCGCTGAGGCCCCCTTGTGGGCCGCGACCCCCCTGTTGGGAACCGATGGCCTACCTAATTATGTTACATATTTATTTTGTATGAAAACTAGCGCGTTCGTTACTTGTGGATTAAAAAGTAGGCTACCGTTGTATCAGTGCTGCGCGAGCTCTCTCTCTCACAAACACGGACGCGTGCACACACACAGAGAGAGAAGATAATTGTAAAATGAAAAATTGACGGGCTAAGTTTAAATTTTGTTCTTGCTTGTTTTTTTTCTGTCAAAATATCAGAAAGTATTTTGTATTATCCATCCGTGTTTTTAAAATTCGTTAAATGACGGACGTTTTACTGTTAACACAGCCCATGTCGGATTGGTCTTATAGCCTAGGCTACTTGTTATTATTTTAAGAATGATTCGTTATGCTATTATTGGACTCCTGTCTATTCATTGTCAACTGTTTTCTATAAATATGTTTGTATTGGCTAACATTTATTCAGTTAATGAGTGTCCTGTTTAAAATGTGCAATGTTCAAACGCAAAGACAGCACGTCACAAATAGAAGCCCTTTTCCCTGTGGTATTTTTTAGTATCATATCGAGGGCTTGGAACCAGAGGGGCGTAAGTGGCATTTTGGGCGAAAATGAGTTCTATATATCAAATTAAAGGTCTTGATGAGCTCTATCTAGTTGTGCCAAAAAGACGCATCAGAAATCAACTTGTATTGAATAAAGCAACAAAACAACAAAGACCTAACACAAAAGTTTGAGCATTGTTTGGAGCCAAAGGGGCGTATGTCCACTTACGCCCTTCTGGCTCTAAAAAATACATGTATGGCCTACACATTGTTTGGAGCCAGAAGGGCGCAAGTGGCATTTGACAAACTTTACAGGAGAGCCAAAACAAAATTTTGACCACGCTTCAATCAACTGTATTTATTAACCTTCAACCACAACATTGCAACCACATACATACTTATATGAGTAAGTTCTTAAGTGAACATATTATGGAATATTAACACGATGAACATATTCTAAAACCTTGCAAAATCTTGAAAATATGGCAAAAACATCAAATACGCCTTTTTGGCACCAAACATTTCCAATTCCTCTAAAGAAAAATAGGGCGTATCTGCTGATCAATGCAGAAATGATTGGTCAAAACATTGGTTAAAAACACTCTAACTTCATAACTTTTCATTTTATTTAAAATACTGTATACATAGTCATTTAATTTGATCATTTCTAACCGTTTAATTTCAATTCTCATTTATGAGTTCACATTCATGTCAAACAGTTTAACATTTAATTTCAAACAGTTTAACATTTAAGTTCACACAGTTTAATTTCTCTTGTTTATTACACATTTCACTTTTTAGTTCACTTTAGTTGAACTAAAAAGTTCACTCACTGCCCACTGTCAGAGTGTTATAGAACTCTGCATAACAGTGAGGAATACTCCCATTGGTGCACAGGGTGAGTAGGTCTTTTTTCTTTAAGGCACTGATCACTGGAGGATTTTCATACAATGAGCTGGGGTGTGTGGTTCTGGTGCCTCTGGTGCCTCTTGTTGCCTGTTGTGCCACCGTCAGTTTTCGGAAGGTTGGGGCGGTGAAATCATACTTGAAGAAGATTGTTTTTGGTTCATCTTTCGTGTAGCGGAACCATTTAATCTTCTGCCAATGAACTGATTGTCCCTCCTCATCTTTTGTTCTGTTTTTGAGTATGTGGTTGGAGAGGGACTTGAAGTACAGAAAGTCCTTGTGTCCAAGTTCATGTACACTATGGGTCGTTCTTTCTTTCCATTCTCACAAGTGTGTAGTAGCCATCATGGATGGCTACTAGACATGGAGTGTGATAGTGTGCATGCTGCAGTGGAAACTGCAAGAAGAAAAGTTTCTATTTACTCCCATTTCTATTTACTCCCATACTTCTATTTACTGATGGCTACTACACACTTGTGAGAATGGCAAGAAGGAACGACCCATACAGTGTACATGAACTTGAACACAAGGACTTTCTGGACTTCAAGTCCCTCTCCAACCACATACTCAAAAACAGAACAAAAGATGAGGAGGGACAATCAGTTCATTGGCAGAAGATTAAATGGTTCCGCTACACGAAAGATGAACCAAAAACAATCTTCTTCAAGTATGATTTCACCGCCCCAACCTTCCGAAAACTGACGGTGGCACAACAGGCAACAAGAGGCACCAGAACCACACACCCCAGCTCATTGTATGAAAATCCTCCAGTGATCAGTGCCTTAAAGAAAAAAGACCTACTCACCCTGTGCACCAATGGGAGTATTCCTCACTGTTATGCAGAGTTCTATAACACTCTGACAGTGGGCAGTGAGTGAACTTTTTAGTTCAACTAAAGTGAACTAAAAAGTGAAATGTGTAATAAACAAGAGAAATTAAACTGTTTGAAATTAAATGTTAAACTGTTTGACATGAATGTGAACTCATAAATGAGAATTGAAATTAAACGGTTAGAAATGAAATGTTAAACAGTTTGAAATGATGAAATGACTATGTATGCAGTATTTTAAATCAAATGAAAAGTTATGAAGTTAGAGTGTTTTTAACCAATGTTTTGACCAATCATTTCTGCATTGATCAGCAGATACGCCCTATTTTTCTTTAGACGAATTGGAAATGTTTGGTGCCAAAAAGGCGTATTTGATGTTTTTGCCATATTTTCAAGATTTTGCAAGGTTTTAGAATATGTTCATCGTGTTAATATTCCATAATATGTTCACTTAAGAACTTACTCATATAAGTATGTATGTGGTTGCAATGTTGTGGTTGAAGGTTAATAAATACAGTTGATTGAAGTGTGGTCAAAATTTTGTTTTGGCTCTCCTGTAAAGTTTGTCAAATGCCACTTACGCCCCTCTGGTTCCAAGCCCTCGATATTTGGATATTGGAATAATAAATAAAGTAGCCTATCTTAATTTTACACAATGTTCCTGTTTTTTGTGTGTTTTTTTTTACTGTTTTCTAAGGGTTTCTTAATTTTAGACAAGTTGACCAGCACACATTACTGTATATGCAATGCAGTATAATGCATGTGTGTCGTATGTGACATATTTTGCACACAGGTAAAGGTGCCCAATATCAGTCATTTCTAAAGTAAAAAAAAAGTGTTTTGGAAAATAGCTCTTTATTTGATAATCATTCAAATTTGTTTTCTATACAGAGATATCGACATCGGCAAATATCGGTATCGGCCATAACAGCAATATTAATATCGGTTATCGGTATCGGCCTCAATTTTCACATCGGTGCATCACTAATTGTAATCAATACAATGCAATTAATATCAACTTTCTGACAGTGTGTGTACGAGTATACAAATATGTACGAGTATCGTATACGAATTTGACAACTTGTTAAATCTTGTGAATTATTAAGACTTTCAGACTATCTTCGTACTGATTGGGCTATGGGTTTTGCGAGAAAAGGTTTAAGAAACAACAAATGCTTGATAAAATGTTTGATTTAGGGTTCGAACCAACACATGTATATACCATTGCGAATATTTGCCTTTGCAGCTGTCGGTCTCCTCCGTTTACTTGTCCTCAAACAATAATAGTCCGAAAGGTCCTTTTGGTCTTTTCAGCTGAAAAAAGAGAAAATAAAATATCATTATGTTGTTTTACATCATTCCTGTGGTAAAAGCATGGTAAGCGTTGTGGTTAATGTGCATTTACAATAAGTATCACATTAAAACTCCCAATACAGTGTGGTAAAAGCATGGTAAGTTTTGTGATTACTGTCTTTTTACTACACTTACCACAGTAAAACTAATGTTAATGTGGTAAAAGCATGGTAAGTGTTGTTTGTACTGTGCTTCTACTACAAATACAACTTTGGAACTAATTGTACTACTTTTAATCTGATATGAATATGATTAACTGATTTAAGGTCTTTAGGCCTATGCTCACAGGCAGTGTAACTTAATCACCCTGTTTTGAATTAGAAAGCAATAAAACGCAAAGCCTCAGTGGAGATGACAGATATAATGCCGTGACTGAACGTGAGCTAATCTGATTAATATCGACAAACAGAAAATACATTATATATCACACATTATTCGGACAGTATTTACTACTTACCAACATCTGACACACGTGAACTGATGCCAAATATCGCGATGTGTTCGGAACGAGACTTCTTCAGGCTTCTAAGGGTTTGAAACTTGCTGGCCCAGAAAAGTTCATTAAACACATCCTTAATATAGTCCAATTTAGTCATTTAATCAAAAATATCTTAATTTGTGTTCCGAAGATGAACGAAGGGGTTGGAACAACATGAGGGTGAGGAATTACTGACAGAATTTTCATTTTCGTACTTAATAATCGTGACCACCAATAGCAGCGCTTACTGATCGTGACGTGGCCAATAGCAAAGCAGAATCATTGTGGGAAATACCGACTGTATTAACGAATAAAGGTAGAATTTGTGTTCTTATCGTGTTTAACACATCTGTATTTGCCCGCGCGAGTATATACAACTTCAAAAATCGCAGCTTCAATTCAATTTACAGTTACCGTCGAAGAGAAACACAGGTCTTATCTGCCCTATATAAATAACAGCCTGTACACTCTTTAGGATGTGGAGGGTAGGGCGATGAGGCTGCGAGCTACACCTATGAACCATTGAATCACTTTGCTGGCTGGTGCACCGGCTAATCGTGGTTGCCTTGATGCACTTGCTGATCTGGCCGGGTTGACACTCATCGGATGCCTTCCACAAATGGTTTTTTTCGACTTTTTTTTTTTTTTTTCGACTTGTTTCTTCATCATAATGACACAAGAAAATCATTCAATCATTTTTTAAGATTTACAATCTGCACATCGCCCCGTTCATTATTCTCTTTCGGAATGAAAGATGACATTTAAAAAAGGGTGCAGCTTGGTTTTTTTCTTTAAAAAAACAGAAATGGCTGGATTTTCTTTTACAAATGTATTGTTGTCATCAAATAATAGTATTAGAAAATTGGACGACATTTCCCATCGCTTTTTCATTTGGAATATTTATTTATACGTTTATTGGATTTCATTTGACTGATCGCATCTTTACCCAGAAGTGCCAAGTCATAGATATATACACTAGACGTGGCCTTGGCTGCGGCAGTTGATTGGAACGAATGCCTTACATATATAAATTAATTAATTAGCAAAACTTGGCCACTAAATATTTCATATTCAATTATTTTAATGATCACAATTAAAGTTTTCATTTTATTAACTGAACAACATTCAGCATTCAATCAAATATTATAAAATATGTATTATTATTAATAATGTTATTTCAACATAATATCTCGTTATTTCGACATAATATGTGTGGGTGCAACAAGCAAGATGTGCATTTGGAAATCCGGTGACGCGTGCATTGATTTTTATTAATAATCTAGTGTTTTCTGACAGTGTCGACTCGGCTGCAAAGATGAAGTTGACGATCGCCGTATAGTGAACGCGCCTATAGAGAGAAATGCACATAATGGATTACATAATCAGAGAGTAGCCTTTTTCTTTTCGTTTTGAATTATTTCGTTTAAAGACATTTCAAGCTTTGTGTATTTGATGTATTTCTCATGTCTGTGTGTGTGAGGCATACAATGAGTTTCGTTAAGTTAGGATGAGATGCGCTCCAGTTAACGTGCAATGCAAGATTATCATTTTTTTATTATTATTTATTAAATCTTATTGATCTTATTTATTAAATACAGGCTGATGAAAAATGTATTAAAATTAAGATACAATTTATACAAAACGAAATTCACTTTTACTCGTGCTGTTCACTTTTCATAAATCAACATACATGGGGGGAAAAAATAACATTATAACATTTGAACAAATATGAAAATAAATGCGCTTATTTAATGGCTACAACAGTATAGGCCTACAGACTCTCTATTTGTACAAATTGCTGCACATTCATTTAATTCTGAATTTTGCACACACAAGTTGATAGGCATTTGTTCAAATCAAGTTCATGATAATTGTGCGTGCATTTATTAATCATTATGATACTAAAATCATAACAAAGTAGGTTATGCTATGTACAAAAAAATCAGATGAGCCCAGAATATTCCAAACTGCCGTAGCCAAGGCGACATCTAGTGTATATAAACTTATTACACCGTCGTGCTAAGTCATAGGGTCCGTGCACTTTTTGATCATTTCATTTCCTGTTTAGAATGGAATAAGGAGAAATGAAAACCAGCTCGTTTATTCGTTTTTTTGGCTAGATTTTGGCTAGATTTGTCATTTTTCGTTTACAAGTCGGTTTATGGGTTCGATATTTCATTTGCACACGTGGGCGGCGCTGAAACGCCCCTTTCATCTGATTGGTCAAACCGCTCCGCCTTCAGTAAGCTGTGAGCTTTTCTTTCTGTCAGGCAGAATAAGAGTCAGTAGGCTACGAGTGCGGCACTGACAAATGCCCTTTAATGAAATAATGTCTGAAACCACCACTCACTGTTAACTACACACACTATTTGATTTAGAAATATGTTGCTGGTCACGTAATTCGTGCTGCTGCGACTTGCAAGCAACCCCATTAATGTGAGCCACAGTATATGACAGATTATATTAGCATATTTCCCATTGATAAATACAGTGCAAATAGTTCCGTCTCTTTGGATAAAAGGGAAGTGGAAATAAAAATCAATAATAGGCTGAACTGTACCATGATAATATGTCCGTAACATTTACCACTCTAGTCTTTTATTTACATCAAAAGGCAGGTAGGCGTGTGTGACATATAGCCTATGGGCTATAAATAATTTTGAATAGAAATAAAGTTTATATTTTTTGAATTTAAGCATGTGTAGCCTACTCAGTTCACATGAAAAGAAAGAGACAGAAAAGAGAGAAGCCAGAATCAGTGAACGTAAATTAAATACTGACAAAATTACCAGGTTTGGGATTAATTGTTATTATTATTATGAGAAATTGACTCCGCCTAGAACTTTGATGCTTCACCAAACTCAGCTCAGACCCTCAGACTGGTCTAACTTGCTTCTAACTGGTCAGACTTTCCCAAAAAATCCATCGACTTGAGTTATCTGAGCAATGAAGGCCGTAATACTTAATGCTGTCCACTAGAGGGGGCGACAGGATAATAAGTGTTTTCTACTCTCTTTCCCTGTTTGCATCAGTTTAAATGACAAATAAATAAATGCATGAATTTCATTATGATAACAGGTTAAACGTCGTAATTAGCCAGCATAGGACGCAAATGAAAATACATTATTAATAAATATTGTTTCATATCTTGTTCATGCTTTATACATTTTAACCAGTGCTAATTTAAATAAAATGAATGAATAGAACTATATAATAATTAATTATAATATGGTAACTTTGGTCCAAAGTAATCTGTGATAAACAGTGTATAGGCCTACTATGTTTCATCTGCTTATTTATTATAGTCAAAATAATCCAGCAATTATGTTTTATCGAATGTTATTCGAATTCAAGATGTAGAAGCTCAGATCAATAATGAGGCGTACAGGCCATAAATAACAAATAGACATTACAACATTTTTATTATTCATAAGAATTTAAGTTAATAACATCTAAAACAAAGAATACATGTATTACAGGGCAAGTATAAGTATTAGTATTTTTAATGTTTTTGAAAGAAGTTTCCTCTGCTCATCAAGCCTGCATTTATTTGATCAAAAATACAGAAAAAAAAGTAATATTGTGATATATTTTTACAATTTAAAATAATTGGTTTAAATGATCATTTATTTCTGTGATGCAAAGCTGAATTTTCAGGATCATTACTCCAGTCTATCACATGATCCTTTAGAAATAATTCTAATATGATGATTCATTATCAAAGTTGGAAACAGTTCTGCTGCTTAATATGTTTTCATAACCTGTGATACTTTTTTTAGGATACTTTGATGAATAAAAAGTAAAAAAAAATAAAAAAATTCAAAAAATAGAAATCTTTTGTAACAACAATATACACTACTGGTCAGTAATTTGAGGTCAGTATATATATATATATTTTTTTAAATAAATCAATACTTTTATTCAGCAAGGATGTGTTAAATTGATTTAAAAAAAAGTGATAGTAAAGAAGATTTATATTATTAGAAATTATATATATTTTTTAATAAATGCAGTTCTTTTTAACCTTTTATTCATCAAATATATTAGGCAGCAGAACTGTTTCCAACACTCATAATAAATCAGTCGCGTCGCGTCACCACTTTTGAATAAGAAACAATATCAAGACTATAAAACTCCTCAAAAAACGCGCACACACTCAAACCTGACTGCACATCACATTTTTTACTTTTATTGATTCTGCTTTTATTCCGGAGTCCCTTTTATTTTCATTGCTCCGGAGTCGCATATCAGTCACAAAATGCGCCACGGGGAAGAAAAAAACATCTATAGCCTAAGTCGCACTGGACTAAGTCGCATTTTTTTAGAAATTTATTTCACAAAAAAAAAAAAAAAAAATGTTACAGACAGTTCTCCGTTACGGACGTGAGCGCTCTAAAGCGGCACTAAAATAATGTTTTAAAACTTTCACAGAGACCTCAAACTGAAAGCACAAAGCCTGTCTTTAAATTTAATTTCGTTTTGTATTAATTGTATCTTAATTTTAATCGATGTTTCATCAACAAATTGTCAGGATTTAATAAGAAGTAGCCTAAATATAGGCTATTAGAAAATAAATAATCAGGATACGGAGGCGCTGGCGAACCTGGAGCTCGTCTCATAAATGAAACTCAGCGTAGGCCTATAAGGTAGCCTATTGCCTCACAGACCTGAGACATATAGATAGCTTGAAATGTCTACTTTTAAGCAGAACAATTCAAAACGAAAGAAAACAGACTGCGCTGCTTATGTAATTCGTATGAAATGTGCATTTCTCACTGGCGCTGCGAAGATCGCGAGTCGTCAACTTCATCTGTCTAGCCGACACTGACATAAAAAATAACTGTTTTATTAGTAAACAATTAAAATGTCTCCTGCTATATTTTACATAGGCCTATTTGCCTGTTCCTTACAAAACACTGACAGTGGGGTTTTTGACGTTTTTTTTTTTTTTTTTTTTTTTTTTTTGAGCAGCTGCGGCAAATTCTTTCGACACACACACACACACACACACACACACACACACACACACACACACACACACACACACACACACACACACAATATTACGTAACACTCTGCGCTTATGTTTTAAAAAGATAATTTAACATATAAATAACAATTTTTAAATAGCCCACTTAAAGTGTTTATTACAAATAAATGACTAAATGCTAAAAAATTATACATTTTAATGAACAAATATATGCGTTGCATTTACAATTCTGCAGCACCCCCACTTCCCGCGGCCCTGATGGGAGGTATGTTAAACCTGAGAAAGCAGAGTAAGTCAAGCCCGTTTCTGAAAGAGAGGTAACTTATACTCAGAGTCAGTTACCATGGTAACTTACTCTGTGAACCTAACCTGGCCGGGAGCAGGTTTTCTTCGGTAAACCCAGAGTTTTTTTCGGTCTCCTCCCCTTTTTTAAAGAGGAAGTGGTGTTTAAACACCTCATTCATTCTTTCAGTACATTTTTATTAATAAAATTAATCTTTAATTAATAAATACAATATTGCTATTTTTACTGTTTTTTTTTTTTTTTTCAATTTTTTAAATAAGATGAAGTCTATTAACTCCTTAACTGGCAACTGAATATACAGTAGTAGATTAGAGTTACATAATGTAGTTCTAAACAAATTCTACAGAATTAAACTGTGGCATTTACTGAAAATCACTGAACTCTGTTCATCTGTGCAACAGAAGTTGATGGACCGTCCTCCTGCTGTTCTTCCACTTTGGGGGCGGGGGGAGAGATAAGACTACCCATTTATACTTAGCTTTAAACTTAGATTCTACTCCACATAAAAATGTGAAAAAATCTGAATGTGTAGATTGTTTGATGTGACACATAACATTATCCCCATCGTCCTGTGAAGATGAGTACACTTTATAACACTATTTGTCATAATTTCTGGTGTATTGAGTAGGCTACTTACAACTGCCTGCAGGTTTTGTTGGGACAGGAGGCTCCAAAAGACAGATATTACCATCGGAATCTGTTGGGACCAACAAAAAACCCAACCCAAAGTCAAATAAATGGAAATATCAAAAATAGCCTATATAAGAAATAACACATATGTAAACCTCTTACATTTTATGAAGGCCCTTGGATCTTCGGGAGTGACTGGCTCTGAAGTCCCTCCAGGAATTCCCCCAGCCAAAAATGCTGCTGCACTGCTAGACACTGGGATGCTATTTAGTTATTTAATATGTCAAATATTTGTAAATTCAGGTAGCCTACACCCATGATATGCTCAAACCTTACCTGATTGAATTATGTTCTTATATTTAATTTTCAGCTGCTGCCATGTTCTTTTAATACCTGCAGGATTGCACCCATGAAAATTAAAATTAGGTTGAATAACATACTGTTCTTCCAGTTTCACCTCTGATATTATAACAGTTGGGTAAGTTACTCTAAAATAGTTATTAATTACTAACTACAAATGACATCTTCAACCGTGTAATTAGATTCATGTAATAATGACTATCTTTAGAAAGTATTGGTCTACTTATTAATAAATCCCATATCAACCTCAACCACTTGAACAATACAAGGAGAGACAAGAAACTGCACTTTTAATGCTTTCAAATAAACAATATACAATTGCATGGATTATTCTTGAATTGACCAAAGTGTGTAGAGGGAGAAGGTTACATAAAAAATATACCTTTTAAAAATGTATGTTAAATATACAGAATTGTTCTATAGCCTAATGCAATTACATCAGATTTTACTTCAAATTACAGAAGAATTAAGAGTAATCCCTTTAATTAAATGACAGTATTTAGATGACTTGGTAATTAATTACACCCAACACTGTATAACTAATTAAAATGTAAACATACGCATTGACTCGAGCAACTATTTTCTCCCTAGCTAACTCTAGTTGTCCTTCGCTGCTGCAGCCGATATTTAAAAAATAATAATATGTCTTCTTACGCTTGCAGAAGCTGGTGAGAAATATGCAGACCTCTTTTTGTCTGGCGCTGTTACCATGGTGACTCATAATATCTGCACTCCATTGATAATGGCTTTTTATAGTGGTGGTGCACGCGCTTAACTCAGAGTCAGTCAACTCAGAGTTGATTGAACTAACTAATTTCCGCTGTTCTGTAACCGAAAACTCAGAGTTTCCCATCTCAGGGTAAGCCAACTCAGTTGAACCTCCTTTCTGAAACAGGCCCCAGGGGCCCGTTCTTCGTACGTCGCTAACTCAGTTAGCTGGATTTGATTGTTGGAGATTTGGCATGATCTTGGATTGTTTGGTTCTTCGACGCTCATCCTGGACTTGCTGTCATAGCAACAGGTGCCCAAGCTTAAACCTGCTCGGGAGCAGGCTTATTTCATGTTAACAGGATTAGATCCCGGCTTTATAAGCGGAGGTGATACGGGAAGTCTTTCGCAGCCATGTCTTGTCCGTTTTTACGACAAGAACCTGTCGCTGAAGGTGGTCTCACGCTGCACAATCCACTGCCGCTTTCTGAGCATGCAGCCTGACATCAAACAACTCACCATTTACCTTGGAGAAGCGAGTCCAGAATATATCAAATAATACAAAAAGTAATGTAATCAAAAAGTATGCAGTTGACTGATTAAAAATATCTTAGATGGTGTGTGACTCCATGTCCTACATCACAAATGTGGAAGCAAAATGGCCTGGTTCTGTGCATGACTCCAGGATTTTCAGAGAGTCACATTTATGCACATTATTTGAACGTGGTAAGGAAATATTTAATATCAAGCTCACTGTATTACATACATTTATTCTGAGCCTAACAAAACTGCATTTTTCCAGGTGCTTACGACGGGATCCTGCTTGGTGACAGGGGCTATACCTGCAGGCAGTATTTCATGACGCCATTCCCTGACCCAAACCCCGGACCACAAACCCGTTTCAATGCAGCTCTAGCCAGGACAAGGGCACGCATTGAAATGACCTTTGGGCAACTAAAGGAAAGATTTCAGTGTCTGAGGGTTGCACCTGACAGGGCCTGTGACATTATTGTTGCATGTGCCATACTCCACAATAGTGCCACCATCAGAAAGGAGAGGACCCCTGTGGTGGAGGTGCAGCCTGATGATGACCTCCAGCCAGTGCACTTGGACCAACCTAGTGGCAGAGCTGCACGGGACAGAATTGTGGAACACCATTTTTTTTTTTTTTTTTTAAAACAAAAACCTTCATTAAATGAATAGAAGACAAGACAACATGCTTAGTTCCTTGAGTTTTATTTCAATTATTCTTTGTCAAGAAAAGCCAATGATGGTCATCTTTTGCCTGCAATAAGATATATTGTTATCCAAGGTCAGCAATAGTACTCTGTGTGAAATAGTGTATTTAGCACTTACTCTGAAGTTCCTTTTGAAGCAACTCAATCTCTAGTGCCAGTTTTTTCTTCTTTAAGGTGTCAAGTTCTATTTCTCCCCTTCATTTTTCTGTTTTTTCAGGTCAAAATACTAAATTTTCTGTTGTAGATTCCGTTTATATACGGATATCACCCTGTGCCATGTTTGGATAAAAAGAATAAAAAAATAAAAAAGAACTGTCAACACAAGCCTCATGCAACAAAAATAAAAAGTACAAGTAGGTTACTACACTGCCCACCTCTGTATCACTTTGTGCAGTAGGCCTTTCCTCCTGCAACTCATATTGCAGTCAGAAATAATATGTACACAAGTTACTATAAATGAAGTAAAGTTATTTATGCACTTACAAGTACTTCCTCCAAAGGACAGTCATCTGAGAGGGTTTCTTCACTGTCCTGTGCAATGGAAACAAATGGGCATTACAAAGTGTTGCACTTTCTTCCCTTTTGATGTAAAGTTAGAAAAAGTCCACTTACTGCACATATTTCAGCCACTACTTTCTTGGGAACAGGTACAAGTGTTGGTGTATTATGTAAAACTGCACAAAAGAGGAAACACAATGGCATTACAATGAACTACACTATATGAACAAATGTGATCAGTAACTCATGGCAAAATATTCTTACATTAAGTTCAGCAGTTTTCACCTTCACAAGTCAAAGCAATTGATCACTACTCAATATTTAACAGCTGAAATTACTGTACCAGCCATTTGGATTATATAGGCCTACTTAATTTAACCCTCTGAGGTCTGAGGGGTTTTTGGGGTCCTTGAGATGTTCTGACATGCCCTGACATTTGTGCTTTTTTCAGTTGCTTATAAACATATTAATGGCAAAGGTATAATTACACTCTATTTAGCACAAACAGGGCTACCATAATATGTGAGCAACATGCATGTACATGTTTGTATTTTTGAGAGAATAATGTTTATGCATGGTTATTGAAAAAACTAAAGTTTCTGAAATAAGGCCACAAAACACATACTAAATACGTGTCAATAAGACTTTTGACTAATTGATGTCTTTGCCTAGAATTTTTTCTTCAAAATGATGTGAAAATCATCCTGCCCTTATCATTCACATAACACAATACATTGATTTAAATCTTGTAAAACACTTTTTGTTTGTAAAGGCAATATGCGCAAGGGGCGTCAACCATTCAACAGCATCATGCATATGTAGTGGTTCACACCTCAGGAGACAATGGGGCCCGCATACCTAATGAGCCATTCATTCAGGTGTGTCACCTATAGCCACAAGAAAGAATGCAAGAGCAATATATATACAGTGTATATATATATATATATATATATATATATATTCTACCAAATTGGTTCACAGTTGGAAGCATGTCAATTTTTTTTTTTTTCACAAATTTTGCTTGCAAATTGTATAATATCCAAGGAAAACATGTCTATTAATTGTGCAGTTAATTCTCATACTGTATTTTCAGTTTTGGAATATGTATCCTCTCCCCAAATTTGTCAATAATAAAACACAATAAAAATTATTTAAAGAAAATGCTTATATTTACCTTTTAAAATTTGTTTACATCTACCTTGTAAATATATATTTTTTTATTAAAAAGGTTACAATTACAACAACAATTGAAGTGTAATCTTTCTTTGTAAAAACTAAAGTATACATTTTATCATACATATTTCAAACTTCGAATATAGCCTACATTGACAAAACATACTATATTTAACATTGTAACGCAGCACCAGACTCAATAGGATCCATTTGCAGCTTTATTAGAATTAACAACAGGCAGGGTAAAACAGGGGCAAACAGAACAACGGAGATAATCTCAGATCAGAAGTAGATAACAGGCAAGGGTCGAGGCAGGCGGCAGGAATTACAGTCGAAAGAACAATCCGGGTCGAGACAGGCAGCAGAACAAACAGAGGTCGATATAACAGTCCGAGTCGAGGCAGGCAGCAGAAGAATCAGAAGTCGATGTAAACAATCCAAGGTCAGTAACAGTTCAGCAAACACAGGGAAAATGCTCAGAAATTGTACGCCTGGGGCAATGCAATACTTCGCAATGAACTAGAGAATGAACGGGGTTTATATGGGTGAGTGTGGATGAGCTGCAGGTGTTAGTGTAGATGAGCTGCAGGTGTTTGTGTAATCAGTCCCAGGTAAGCGGCATGATGGGATATATTCTGGTGAAAGTGTCCTGCAGTGGTGAAGAGGAGGTGAAGTGGAAGCCTGCTCTGTAACAGAGCCCCCCCCTTGCGAGCAGCTCCTGAGGCGAGAAGGCAAATGGCGCCGGGGTCTTCCACGGGGTCGAGGGGCCGGCTTCTCCGGGTGCAAATGATGAAACTCTTCTGTGAGTGTGGGATCTAGGATATCTCCAGCGTTGACCCATGATTGCTCCTCCGGACCATACCCCTCCCAGTCAACCAGATATTGGAGGACATTACCCCGGCGCCTGGAGTCCAGCAACTTGTGCACACGGTACGCCTCCTCGCCATCAACCAGGATGGGCAGGGGGTCTGGAGCCGCGACTCCCTCCTTCAACTCTCCTCTCGGACCACCAGCAGGTTTTAGGAGAGATACATGGAATGTAGGAGAAATACGATAGTCAGCGGGCAAATCCAATCGAAAAGATACCGGAGAAATTTGTTTAATAATTTGGAACGGACCAACATACCTGGGACTGAGTTTGCGGCAAGGGAGTCGGAGTCTTAGGTTCTTGGTGGACAGCCACACCCACTGGCCTGCACTGTATTCAGGACCCGGGCGACGATGACGGTTAGCCTGTCGTTCTTGTCGTCTGACTGCATGAAGAAGATGAGTGTGAGCTTGATCCCAGACCTCCTCGCTCTTGTGTAGCCACTCGGTGACAGATGGTAGCTCGGTGGGTTCTCCTGACCAGGGGAACAGGGGAGGTTGAAAGCCCAGGATACATTTGAAAGGGGTAATGCCTGTAGCGGGTTTGACTAAAGAATTCTGGGCGTATTCGGCCCAAAACAAATATCTGCTCCACTCAGTTTGTTGTTTTTGACAATAGGTCCGAAGGAAGCGGGTGACGTCTTGATTCAGGCGTTCGGTTTGCCCATTGGACTGGGGATGGTACCCGGAGGTGAGACTGATGTTGACATGAAGCTGTTTGAAGAATGCGGTCCAAATTCTGGAGGTAAACTGAGGACCACGGTCCGATACTATGTCTTCGGGCAGACCATAAAAGCGGAATACCTGATTGCAGAGGAGTTCGGCTGTCTCGAGTGCAGTGGGGAGTTTGGGTAGTGGTATTAGACGGCAGGCCTTGGAGAATCGGTCAACGATGGTAAGTATGGTGGTATGTCCTTGGGAGTTGGGTAGATCCGTAATGAAATCGATGGCAATGTGGGACCAGGGGCGGTGTGGTGTGGGTAGTGGTGTTAAGAGTCCAGCAGGTAACTGTCTGGGTGATTTGGATGTGTTGCAGTTGGAACAGTTCTGAACGTATTTGGTGGTATCAGATGGTAATGTGGGCCACCAGAAGCGATTTTGGAGCAGCTGTGTGGTAGCGGTGATCCCAGGATGACCAGAACTGGGCATAGAGTGAACTTGATCGAGAAGACGAGGACGAAGGTGGTCTGGAACAAAGAGCAGATTAGCTGGGCATTCTGGAGATGGTCTCTCTTGCATGTTTGCTTGTTGGATTTCTGTGATAATATCCCATTGTACTGGAGCCACCAGGAGGTTTGTGTGAAGGATGTTCTCGTGGGCCGGGGTTTGAACTGTCTCCTCCGTTTGACGTGAGAGTGCGTCAGCCTTGATGTTCTTGGTTCCTGGTCGATATGTTACTGTGAAGTGAAATCTGGTAAAGAATAGAGCCCATCTGGCTTGTCGGGGGTTCAAACGTTTGGCCGAGCGAAGATATTCAAGGTTCTTGTGGTCCGTGAGAATTATGAATGGTTGACCAGCTCCCTCCAGCCAGTGGCGCCATTCCTCCAGGGCTAATTTCATAGCAAGCAATTCACGATTACCCACATCGTAGTTACGTTCAGCCGGTGTGAGTTTGCGGGAGAAGAAAGCACACGGGTACATCTTTGCTGGTTCGCCTTGTCGCTGGGATAATACAGCCCCAACCCCTGTGCTGGAGGCATCGACTTCTACTATGAACTGGCGTTCTGGATCCGGATGATGCAAAATGGGCGCTGACGTGAAACGAGTTTTCAAATCCTGGAATGCTTGGTTTGCCTCTTCAGACCATTTCAGCCGAGCAGTGTGACGCTTGGTCATGGCGGTTAGTGGAGCGGCAATAATGCTGAAGTTTCTTATAAATCTTCGGTAGAAATTAGCGAAACCCAAAAATCGTTGCATCTCCTTTACGGTTTGAGGTAGCGGCCAATCCAGAACTCCTTTGACCTTCCTCTCATCCATGGCTACCCCCTCCTGGCTGATAATGTATCCTAGAAATGACGTGCTAGTCTGGTGGAATTCGCATTTCTCAGCCTTGGCGTAGAGTTGATATTGAATTAAACGTTCCAGGACCAATCTGACCTGACGGACGTGCTCCTCCATAGAGTTTGAGTAGATTAGTATGTCATCGATGTAGATAATCACCCATTTATCTAGCATGTCTCGGAAGACGTCATTCATGAAAGACTGGAACACTGAAGGACTGTTTGACAGGCCGAAAGGCATGACCAGGTATTCGTAGTGCCCAGTGGTGGTGGAAAAGGCCGTGCAATGGGACTCCATTGAATGATCTGCCCCTCCCTCCAGGAGATGTGAGGGTTGTGGTCATGTAACCAGGGATAGCCGAGGATGACTGAGTGATGAGGGGATTGGATGACGTAGAAACTGATATCCTCGGTGTGTAGTGATCCGACGTGCAGTTTGATTTGCTCTGTGGTGCTGTGAATTCTCCCCTCTCCAAGAGGTCGGCCATCTAGCGCCTCCACTGCCAAGGAAGAAAGACAAGGTTTTAGTTCCAGGTTGCATTGTACAGCGAATTTGTGAGATATGAAGTTCCCAGCGGCTCCTGAGTCTATTAGAGCCGTGGTGCTGATAACTTTATCATGAATCACTAGGCGCACTGGTAAGGTGAAACTGGATGTGGTAGTATGGGCATTGGTACAGAAACTCACCGAGCGGGAGTCTGCAGATGGACGAGCTGGACAGGCGAATTTCATGTGTCCGGGCTGGCCGCAGTACATGCACAAACGGTTCTGCCTCCGGCGTTCTCGTTCCTCTGGGGTTAAGTGAGTGAAACCGATTTGCATGGGTTCATGCATGGTGGGCGTGTCCTGTGAATAGCGCGGGGGAATTCGCACAGAGCGTCGAGAACGGATCAGGTTGTCCACTTGGATGGCTAGATCGATGTATTCATTTAGATTTCTTCCCTCGTCACGGCAGGCTAATTCGGACTGGAGTTCAGCGGTGAGTCCTTTTCGGAAGAGAGTTTTAAGTGTATCCTCCACCCAGTTGGTCTGCGCCGCTAGTGTGCGAAACGTGAGTGCATACTCAGCCGTCGTGTTTCTTCCCTGTGACAGGGCTAGTAGTTGTTCTCCTGCGTTTCCGCCCTCCGTGGGGTGTTCGAAGACATGACGGAATTGTTGAATAAACTCCCCAAACGTGGCGAATGATGAACCATCCGGCCTCCAAACCGCAGTAGCCCATTCTAATGCTCGACCCGTGAGCAGTGAGCAGACGAATGCTATGCGACTCGCGTTAGTGGTGTAGAGTGAAGGCTGCTGATCAACAAAGAGAGTGCACTGCAGTAAGAATCCCTTGCATTTCGTCGGATTACCGTCAAACTTCTCAGGGAATGCTAGTCGTGGATTTATTGACGGGTTCGCAGCGGGTGGGACAGGCTCTGGTGCTGCTGGTGGTGATGGTGCAGCGGGAGCATTCCCTATCGCCGCCCGGATTTCTTGTAACCCCTGTACGAGTTCCTCGGTAAGTGAAGTCAGATGGCTTAACTGATGATGATGCAGATCCAAACGTGAAGCTTGTGAGGAAAGTTCCGTAGATAACTGCACGACAGCCGCTGGATCGGAAGATGGCGAAGTATTCTGTAACGCAGCACCAGACTCAATAGGATCCATTTGCAGCTTTATTAGAATTAACAACAGGCAGGGTAAAACAGGGGCAAACAGAACAACGGAGATAATCTCAGATCAGAAGTAGATAACAGGCAAGGGTCGAGGCAGGCGGCAGGAATCACAGTCGAAAGAACAATCCGGGTCGAGACAGGCAGCAGAACAAACAGAGGTCGATATAACAGTCCGAGTCGAGGCAGGCAGCAGAAGAAGAATCAGAAGTCGATGTAAACAATCCAAGGTCAGTAACAGTTCAGCAAACACAGGGAAAACGCTCAGAAATTGTACGCCTGGGGCAATGCAATACTTCGCAATGAACTAGAGAGTGAACGGGGTTTATATGGGTGAGTGTGGATGAGCTGCAGGTGTTAGTGTAGATGAGCTGCAGGTGTTTGTGTAATCAGTCCCAGGTAAGCGGCATGATGGGATATATTCTGGTGAAAGTGTCCTGCAGTGGTGAAGAGGAGGTGAAGTGGAAGCCTGCTCTGTAACAAACATATTAGCAAAAATTGGCAAACAAAAGCTTATTTGAGGTGGCAGATATTTTACAGTAAAAATGTGTAATCTATCCAAAACTAATCAACGAAATGTTGTCTTTCATATGTCTGTAACATAGGTCTTTCGTTTTTATTATAAGGAATATAAATGTTAATTTGCAGTTTAATACGTTGCTTATACAAATACATTTTATTTCAACATATTTCAATCGATTTTACTCAGTATAGCTAAATAGTTTGCTAAAAGCAGATCATTTATTCACACACAGAAACGCAATTCAAATTTAAACCGTCTTTTTGCGAGTTGTGGTAAACAGCGCATCTCTGCGTTCATTCATTCACACAGAAACGCGATTTACTTGAGAATGAAAAAAAAAAACTTACTACATTATTCCATCCGTTGCTCCTCGAAATACCAGCACTTCTGAGGTAAGTTTTCCATTATTATTATTCCTCACAGCGCTGCGAGACAGTGTAGACAACTACACTTATCTGAATAAACTTGATGTGTTTTCTCGAGCTGATATGGGGGCGTTCACAGTTTGTATGGGATCGTCTCAGTCATTTGCGTTTGAATAGCGCGCGCTCTCCGTGGGCGGGGCCGATTATAACGTAATGAGATGAGATGAGCTCGACTGGAATCGCTCTCTTTTAATACAGATTTCACAAGATTAGAATATTTGTTTTTTATATAAATTACTTCATTTAAAAGAAGAAAATTCAAGCTTCATGCCTGTGTGTCTGTATGCCTGTTTGACTGAGTATTCGCTCAGTTATTGTTCATTTTCGGACGCGTTTCAGAATGGACTTCACTGGCAGAGAGAAGGCAGAACTCGCTTCGTGTTTATTTTTCTTGATTTGGCAAAAAGCACAACACTTTGTTTTTATTGTGAGTATACACAAAAATAATACACATTTAACAGAATCGATTGATGTATGAAACTCCTATGGAAAATCAAAGTCAACAGAGTATTTATGAGTTTCTTTTACATTGACAAAAAAAAAGCGAGCTGGTATCGCCGGCGATACCGTAGACCTCAGGGGGTTAATGCGGCAAAAAAAAAGATATATTTTACAGTGTAGCAAGATCATTTAAAGCTCATTTACCAGTAATGAAGGTGTTGCTGCTACTGGTTCCTGGCTGTTGGTCTGAGGAAGAGCTGCCCCCAGGGATGCCCTCCACAATGGGTCAGGTGTGTTTGATTAGGGAGACAAAGAAAACGTGCAGTGTTGGGGGTCCTCCAGGAGCAGGGTTGAAGAACACTGAGGTGGCTCTGACATTAAGCAATTATGAAATGATTAAAATACAAGAATATACACTGTAATAAGTGATATAACCATAACATGGAACACTTACGCATTTCATTTGTCTGCTACTTTTTGCCAGCCCTCTCTCCTGGGTTTTGCACACTTTGAGGTGTTCCCTGGCGTTTTAATTAAGGTTTCATATTCTGCATAACCTTCAATAACTCTTGCTCTGCTGCGGAGAAAAACTGTGCGCGCTCTTTGGCCATGGTGAGCAGCCAATAGCAGCGTTGCTGATCAATGTTTCTACTATCGATACATATCCCCTTTTAAACCAGCGCATGAACGCGCAGTTATCTCAGATAACTCAATCCAGCTCTACTAATCATAACTGGCAGGTGTGTTCGAAGAACATCATGATTAGGCCGATGATATCACCTTGGATGTCTCATAATTTGATCTTGGATGTTTCAAGCAACGTACGAAGAACGGGCCCCAGTTGCTATGACAGCAAGTCCAGGATGAGCGTCGAAGAACTCAGTTAGCTGGATTTGATTGTTGGCGATTTGGCATGATCTTGGATTGTTTGGGTCTTCGACGCTCATCCTGGACTTGCTGTCATAGCAACTGGGGCCCGTTCTTCGTACGTTGCTTAAAACATCTGAGATCAAACGAGACATCCAAGATGATATCATCGTGCTAATCATGATCTGACTAATTTGGTTCTTCGAACACACCTGCCGGATATGATTAGTATAGCTGGATTGAGTTAGTGAGATAATTGCGCGTTCACGCTCTGGTTTAAAAGGGGATATGTATCGATAGTAGAAACATTGATCAGCAACGCTGCTATTGGCTGCTCACCATGGCCAAAGAGCGCGCTCAGTTTTTCAACGCAGCAGAGCAGGAATTTTTACTGGAAGGGTATGCAGAGTTTGAAAAATATAATTAAAACGCCAGGGAACACTGGGAATCAAAGTGTGCAAAAGCCAGGACTCGAGAGGGCTGGCAAAAAGTAACAGACAAATTAAATGCGTAAGTGTTCCATGTTATGGTTATATCACTTATTACAGTATATATTCTTGTATTTTAATAATTTCATAATTGCTTAATGTCAGAGCCACCTCAGGACCCACTAGAACATGGGAACAAGTAAAAGTGAAGTACAAGAATATTCTTCAAACTGGTAATCTTTTCTACTTCTACTGATTAGTCTCTTTTAGCAAAGACATTTTAAATGATGTGTCTGTTTGTCTGTTTATGGTTATCTGCAACCAAGGAAAAGGCGGAGCAGAAAAAAACAGGTGGTGGTCCTGCACCCCCACGTTATACCCCGGCAGAAGAGCTGGCCCTTGGGCTAAATGAGAACCGACCCATTGTGGAGGGCATTCCTGGGGGCAGCTCTTCCTTAAGGCCTATTTATACTTCTGCGTCGGACCTACGCCGGAGCCTCTACGCTGTAGGCAACGCGTTGGTTTTAATTTATACTTCTGCGTCGTTGTCCGCGTTGACGCGCAATTACTCATGCAGAGGGACCATGTGAAACCCGAGGGAGGGGTTCTAGCAGACCAATCACAGCGCTTGCGTCCGCGTAGAATTGACGCGTTGTTACATTTTTGGAGAGGTGCGCATCAGGGTACGCCAAAGGGTACGCGCGCTAAGCACAGCCTACGACGTAGCTACGGCGTAAGTTCGACGCAGAAGTATAAATAGGCCTTTAGACCTAAAGCCAGGGACCAGTAACAGCAACACCTTAATTACAGGTAAATGAGTTTTAAATCATCTTGCTACACTGTAAATAATTTGTTGCTGCATTAAATTAAGTATGTCTATAATCCAAATGGCTGGTACAGTATCAGCTCCGCTTATGAAGCCGGGATCTAATCCTGTTAACATGAAATAAGCTTGCGCACCTGTTGCTATGACAGCAAGTCCAGGAGGAGCGTCGAAGAACCAAACAATCCCAGATCATGCCAAATCGCCAATAATCAAATCCAGCTAACTGAGTTAGCGACGTACGAAGAACGGGCCCCAGGTGCGCAAGCTTAAACCTGCTCGGGAGCAGGCTTATTTCATGTTAACAGGATTAGACTGCGGCTTCATAAGCGGAGCTGATACGGGAAGTCCAGCGCTTATGAAGCCGGGATCTAATCCTGTTAACATGAAATAAGCTTGCGCACCTGTTGCTATGACAGCAAGTCCAGGATGAGCGTCGAAGAACCAAACAATCCCAGATCATGCCAAATCGCCAATAATCAAATCCAGCTAACTGAGTTAGCGACGTACGAAGAACGGGCCCTGAGGTACGAAGAACTGAGATTTTGCGTTACAATAGTGCACTTTCTGAGATATATATTTTTTCTCGTGACTGGTGAGATTGTCGTTTACATGATTCATTTGTTGGAAACGCACACTTATTTTCGACTTGTCGGAGTCGGGCTTTAACAACAGCACAAACTGTTTGCATTGCCTTAAAGCTGCCGTCGGCAAGTCTGGCAGATTGGGTCGATTAGCCAAAATTTTGAATGTTTACAACTCTCATGCCCCTCCCCACTACCAGCGAGCACCCTCCCATCGAGGTCGTGCTCGTCAGTGCGTCACTGTGCGTGTGTACCTGATTTTCTGTGAACGCGTCCGTCTCTTCAGCATCTATCAACACCATGGACTCGGAGGTAGGCTGCCCTGGCTAATCTAGCCATAGATAGCAATAACCGAGGAATTGGAAGCTTGTTAGTAGATTTTCTCTACGCCATCACGCTTCATGCAATCTCCAGGCGAACTTCAGGCGTGGCGTGTGCATGTGATATTAACATGTGCGAGTGAGGGGGATCTGTGGCGTGTGCACGACCTGTGATTGACAGTCAGATCTCACACCCCCCTGCGCTGATTGGACCTGATGAAGCGGGAGCGCTGGATTTTTGGAAAACAAATAACACGCTCCAGGTGGAGTTAGAAGCTCGGGTTTTTTTCTAAAACCACCTTATTTATGTTGTTCTGTCGGATTATAGTGTCGATTACACTGAATATGATCAAAAAAATGTTGCCGACGGCAGCTTTAAGATTATTTGCGAGTGGCTCTTTCCTTTACACTATTGGAGATGCGGAGAACTTGATGGAAAGTGCTGTCTGTCGTGTCATTCGGAGTTTACCTGGCGCTTTTAGGTTTAAAAAAACAGTTTTAGGTTTTTTTGTGGCATTTCCAAGCCACTTAAAGGAGCTGTATGTAGTTTTCAGCGGCCTCTAGCGGTGATGTTTCAGATTGCAACCAATAAGTTGACAAGCGCGTGCTCTTGCGCGTGCTCGAATTTATGAGCGAGCACTGTGGAATACCGGCCAGACTGAGACGCGTCACGCAACACACCAGAGAGAGCATCCCACAACATGCTAGAAACTCAGGTAAACTCCCACTGCAACGTTACAATAATAGGCTACTTTTATCAGCTTGACGTTGAACTAATGCTCCATGCTCGTACCATGATAAGAATGGAACCCTATCAACCGTGCCGAATTTTGCCACTGCAAGCACTACTTCACATTTTCTTCAGGAAATGTATACATTCTAGGTTTGTAGATAAGGTCTCTCCATGATTCAAACGCCCTGCCGATGTTGATCCGTGTTTTTTCACCCGAAGTTCATCCGATTCACGTCTGGCCTTTAATACGAGCTTCAGCAGAAAGAAAAAAATGTTTTATTGGTTTTTTTTATCAATAAGTGGAGTTTGTGTTGGAGTCTGTGTTGTGCTGGGAGCAGGTCGTTTCTTAGTGTTATCAGACATGTCATAAGTTGCATAAGTCATAAGTCCATGTCATAAGTTGCAGTGTCGTCCCTGTTGAGTGCAAAATCAGTAGGCTAGACGAGGCGAGAGGCTCGGGAGCGCTCCGCGCATGCAGGTGACGTCACTGGATTTCGCGGTAAATCCGACCCGGCACCTTCACATAAACATAAGAATACTTGCTTTCAGAGGTAATAGCAAAACCCGAAAAGTGGATCATTTTAATGTGATACTACATACAGCACCTTTAAGACCCAATGTTGTAAAGCAGTTTTTTTTTTAAGCATTTTTTTTTTAGGCTATCATAATTTTTTATGAAGATCATGCATTCATGACCATGCCGATTACAGTATATGTTACTCAGGCTTCACTAACGTGATTGGTACCATAGACTATAGGCTAGACCAGGGGTCGGCAACCTAAGGCACGCGTGCCAAATGCGACTCTGATACTTTCCAGACAAGTTACATACTCTCCTGTCACTTGTTTCAAGAGCTTCACTTGGTCAAAAACCAAGTGATAACCTGTACAATGTAAAATTGTCAACATCAAATTATGTACTACATATTACAGCATTGTTTCAATACAAGACATACCAATGGACTCGTGCAGCTTTCTGTCTTCTTTGGGCACCAGATGTTCCTTCCTCACCCGAAACAAAGGACTTATTCGATTAGCTTGCGTTGATATAAGGACTGGTCTTCCTTCTCTGCTGTAAAACAAGAAAGTCTCGACTTACTCTATGTGCAATTACTATTGTTCTTGAAACATAAATTAAGACAGTTATAAATAAGTTATTATTTGTATAGCGCTTTTCACAATACAGATTGTATCAAAGCAGCTTCACAGTATTAAATTAAAATAATACAACAATGTTTGTTTCAAGAGGAATTTATTGATTGATAAAATTAAATTAAATATCCCCAAAATATCCCCAACTGAGCAAGGCAAAGGCAACAGTGGCAAGGAACCGAAAAACTCCATCAAGTGACCTAATGGTGTCCTAAAACTCCATCAGGTGACCTAATGGAGAAAAAAAACCTTGGGAGAACCCAGGCTCAGTCGGGGGCCAGTTCTCCTCTGGCATTTATGAGCTACAGGCCGGATTGTAGTTTGAACTGTAGGATTATATGAATGCCTGGCTGAAGAGATGTGACTTTAATCTAGTTTTAAACTGGGAGAGCGAGTCTGAGCAACGAACAGTATCAGGAAGACTATTCCAGAGTTTTGGAGCCAAATGTGAAAATGCTCTCCCTCCTTTGGTGGTTCTGGATATCCTAGGTATGACCAAAAGCCTTGAATTTAGTGATCTTAAAGAGCGCGATGGATTATAGGGGCGATAGAAGATCCGTTAAATAGACTGGAGCTAAGCCGTTTAGAGCTTTATAAGTCAGTAGCAATACCTTATAATTAATACGGAACTTTATAGGTAACCAATGCAGTGATGATAAAATCGCTGTTATATGATCATATTTTCTTGATCTCGTAAGAACTCTAGCGGCGGCGATTCAGGAGAGAGCATTTGATGAGTAAATACCGATTTCAATATTCTAGAAACTTTACCTGGGAAGGGCTGATCCCGGCAAGATTCGCTGCGACTCACTAGTAGCTCTTGTGAGGGTTGGCTCTTGAAAGAGCTGTTGAGTTTGATATTGTAGAGCTTTAAAAAAAAAAAAAGGACCAAGTAATCCTGCAAGACGGAAAGGAAGGTAATTTTAATACATTACTTGCAAATAGTCAGTTTATGTATAACTGTAGGATATTTTTTTCTGTAAAGAGTGTTGAATAATTAAATTTTAAAAGCATTTTTATATTATAAGTTCACTAATATGTGGGGGCATTTCTATGAATAAAAGTACGTCTTTAATAGCAAGCAATAATCATGTGAAAATGATTTACATGCAAACGGGACAGTTATCAGCAGTGTAACTGGTCTGATTATGACAAAATAATCGAGTATCTGATGTCATGTGACAAGTAAGATAAGCTTTTCCACCCCTGCAAACAGAGGTAGGTTATGAGGTGTGGAGAGACGTCATGTATCACTGGAACATAAACAGACGGGGACCAATTTGTAATAATTGTAATTAGTGGTGCACGATATATCGGCCGCCGATATAATATCGGCCGATATGGTCATTTTTTTACACATCGGTATCGTTCCGATGTCAAAATATGGCCGATGTGAACAGGCCGACATTTGACGTGTGAAGTTGAAGATGAAGTTGACGATGCTGACTCGATCTTAGCAGTAGTGAATGTGCCTGAGATAAATACACATTTCATACAGATGACATAAGCAGAGAACAGTCTGTTTTCTTTCGTTTTGAATTGTTCTGTTTAAAAATAGACATTTCAAGCTTTCTATATATGTCTCCGGTCTGTGAGGCAGGTAGATTTCGGTTCATTGATGAGACGCGCTCCAGGTTCACGCGCCCTCGCCTCCGTGTCCTGATTAAATATTTTCTACTATATTTACTTCTTATTTAATTCAATCCAGGCAATTGGTTGATGAAACATTTATCAAAATTAAGATACAATTAATACAAAACGAAATTAAATTTAAAGACAGGCTTTTTGTGCTTTCTGTTTGAGGTCTCTGTGAAAGTTTTAAAGCAGTCTTAGTGGCGCTTTCAGAGCGCTCAAGTCAACTGTCCCGTCCGTAACATTGTTAACGCAGTCCAGTGCGACTTATGTTTTTTTCCTCTTCATGACACATTTTTGACTGATCGTTTTTTGACTCGTAGATATTTGAATATATTGCTTGATATTTGATACCCGTTCGAATTAGATTTTTCTCAAAAGTGACAGCACGTGTGATTTGTGGATTACTGATAAGCGCGAGTGGAGAAACAGGCGTTTATTGATTCATTCTCAGTGTTGAGAAACGTATAGCCTTCATGTGTTACGTTATTGTATTAATAATAACTAAAGTAGCCTACCTAATTATGTTACATATTTATTTTGTATGAAAACTAGCGCGTTCGTTACTTGTGGATTAAAAAGTAGGCTACCGTTGTATCAGTGCTGCGCGAGCTCTCTCTCTCACAAACACGGACGCGTGCACACACAGAGAGAGAAGATAATTGTAAAATGAAAAATTGACGGGCTAAGTTTAAATTTTGTTCTTGCTTGTTTTTTTTCTGTCAAAATATCAGAAAGTATTTTGTATTATCCATCCGTGTTTTTAAAATTCGTTAAATGACGGACGTTTTACTGTTAACACAGCCCATGTCGGATTGGTCTTATAGCCTAGGCTACTTGTTATTATTTTAAGAATGATTCGTTATGCTATTATTGGACTCCTGTCTATTCATTGTCAACTGTTTTCTATAAATATGTTTGTATTGGCTAACATTTATTCAGTTAATGAGTGTCCTGTTTAAAATGTGCAATGTTCAAACGCAAAGACAGCACGTCACAAATAGAAGCCCTTTTCCCTGTGGTATTTTTTAGTATCATATCGAGGGCTTGGAACCAGAGGGGCGTAAGTGGCATTTTGGGCGAAAATGAGTTCTATATATCAAATTAAAGGTCTTGATGAGCTCTATCTAGTTGTGCCAAAAAGACGCATCAGAAATCAACTTGTATTGAATAAAGCAACAAAACAACAAAGACCTAACACAAAAGTTTGAGCATTGTTTGGAGCCAGAGGGGCGTATGTCCACTTACGCCCTTCTGGCTCTAAAAAATACATGTATGGCCTACACATTGTTTGGAACCAGAGGGGCGCAAGTGGCATTTGACAAACTTTACAGGAGAGCCAAAACAAAATTTTGACCACGCTTCAATCAACTGTATTTATTAACCTTCAACCACAACATTGCAACCACATACATACTTATATGAGTAAGTTCTTAAGTGAACATATTATGGAATATTAACACGATGAACATATTCTAAAACCTTGCAAAATCTTGAAAATATGGCAAAAACATCAAATACGCCTTTTTGGCACCAAACATTTCCAATTCCTCTAAAGAAAAATAGGGCGTATCTGCTGATCAATGCAGAAATGATTGGTCAAAACATTGGTTAAAAACACTCTAACTTCATAACTTTTCATTTGATTTAAAATACTGCATACATAGTCATTTCATCATTTCAAACTGTTTAACATTTCATTTCTAACCGTTTAATTTCAATTCTCATTTATGAGTTCACATTCATGTCAAACAGTTTAACATTTAATTTCAAACAGTTTAATTTCTCTTGTTTATTACACATTTCACTTTTTAGTTCAACTAAAGTGAACTAAAAAGTGAAATGTGTAATAAACAAGAGAAATTAAACTGTTTGAAATTAAATGTTAAACTGTTTGACATGAATGTGAACTCATAAATGAGAATTGAAATTAAACGGTTAGAAATGAAATGTTAAACAGTTTGAAATGATGAAATGACTATGTATGCAGTATTTTAAATCAAATGAAAAGTTATGAAGTTAGAGTGTTTTTAACCAATGTTTTGACCAATCATTTCTGCATTGATCAGCAGATACGCCCTATTTTTCTTTAGACGAATTGGAAATGTTTGGTGCCAAAAAGGCGTATTTGATGTTTTTGCCATATTTTCAAGATTTTGCAAGGTTTTAGAATATGTTCATCGTGTTAATATTCCATAATATGTTCACTTAAGAACTTACTCATATAAGTATGTATGTGGTTGCAATGTTGTGGTTGAAGGTTAATAAATACAGTTGATTGAAGTGTGGTCAAAATTTTGTTTTGGCTCTCCTGTAAAGTTTGTCAAATGCCACTTACGCCCCTCTGGTTCCAAGCCCTCGATATTTGGATATTGGAATAATAAATAAAGTAGCCTATCTTAATTTTACACAATGTTCCTGTTTTTTGTGTGGTTTTTTTTACTGTTTTCTAAGGGTTTCTTAATTTTAGACAAGTTGACCAGCACACATTACTGTATATGCAATGCAGTATAATGCATGTGTGTCGTATGTGACATATTTTGCACACAGGTAAAGGTGCCCAATATCAGTCATTTCTAAAGTAAAAAAAAAGTGTTTTGGAAAATAGCTCTTTATTTGATAATCATTCAAATTTGTTTTCTATACAGAGATATCGACATCGGCAAATATCGGTATCGGCCATAACAGCAATATTAATATCGGTTATCGGTATCGGCCTCAATTTTCACATCGGTGCATCACTAATTGTAATCAATACAATGCAATTAATATCAACTTTCTGACAGTGTGTGTACGAGTATACAAATATGTACGAGTATCGTATACGAATTTGACAACTTGTTAAATCTTGTGAATTATTAAGACTTTCAGACTATCTTCGTACTGATTGGGCTATGGGTTTTGCGAGAAAAGGTTTAAGAAACAACAAATGCTTGATAAAATGTTTGATTTAGGGTTCGAACCAACACATGTATATACCATTGCGAATATTTGCCTTTGCAGCTGTCGGTCTCCTCCGTTTACTTGTCCTCAAACAATAATAGTCCGAAAGGTCCTTTTGGTCTTTTCAGCTGAAAAAAGAGAAAATAAAATATCATTATGTTGTTTTACATCATTCCTGTGGTAAAAGCATGGTAAGCGTTGTGGTTAATGTGCATTTACAATAAGTATCACATTAAAACTCCCAATACAGTGTGGTAAAAGCATGGTAAGTTTTGTGATTACTGTCTTTTTACTACACTTACCACAGTAAAACTAATGTTAATGTGGTAAAAGCATGGTAAGTGTTGTTTGTACTGTGCTTCTACTACAAATACAACTTTGGAACTAATTGTACTACTTTTAATCTGATATGAATATGATTAACTGATTTAAGGTCTTTAGGCCTATGCTCACAGGCAGTGTAACTTAATCACCCTGTTTTGAATTAGAAAGCAATAAAACGCAAAGCCTCAGTGGAGATGACAGATATAATGCCGTGACTGAACGTGAGCTAATCTGATTAATATCGACAAACAGAAAATACATTATATATCACACATTATTCGGACAGCGTATTTACTACTTACCAACATCTGACACACGTGAACTGATGCCAAATATCGCGATGTGTTCGGAACGAGACTTCTTCAGGCTTCTAAGGGTTTGAAACTTGCTGGCCCAGAAAAGTTCATTAAACACATCCTTAATATAGTCCAATTTAGTCATTTAATCAAAAATATCTTAATTTGTGTTCCGAAGATGAACGAAGGGGTTGGAACAACATGAGGGTGAGGAATTACTGACAGAATTTTCATTTTCGTACTTAATAATCGTGACCACCAATAGCAGCGCTTACTGATCGTGACGTGGCCAATAGCAAAGCAGAATCATTGTGGGAAATACCGACTGTATTAACGAATAAAGGTAGAATTTGTGTTCTTATCGTGTTTAACACATCTGTATTTGCCCGCGCGAGTATATACAACTTCAAAAATCGCAGCTTCAATTCAATTTACAGTTACCGTCGAAGAGAAACACAGGTCTTATCTGCCCTATATAAATAACAGCCTGTACACTCTTTAGGATGTGGAGGGTAGGGCGATGAGGCTGCGAGCTACACCTATGAACCATTGAATCACTTTGCTGGCTGGTGCACCGGCTAATCGTGGTTGCCTTGATGCACTTGCTGATCTGGCCGGGTTGACACTCATCGGATGCCTTCCACAAATGGTTTTTTTCGACTTTTTTTTTTTTTTTTCGACTTGTTTCTTCATCATAATGACACAAGAAAATCATTCAATCATTTTTTAAGATTTACAATCTGCACATCGCCCCGTTCATTATTCTCTTTCGGAATGAAAGATGACATTTAAAAAAGGGTGCAGCTTGGTTTTTTTCTTTAAAAAAACAGAAATGGCTGGATTTTCTTTTACAAATGTATTGTTGTCATCAAATAATAGTATTAGAAAATTGGACGACATTTCCCATCGCTTTTTCATTTGGAATATTTATTTATACGTTTATTGGATTTCATTTGACTGATCGCATCTTTACCCAGAAGTGCCAAGTCATAGATATATACACTAGACGTGGCCTTGGCTGCGGCAGTTGATTGGAACGAATGCCTTACATATATAAATTAATTAATTAGCAAAACTTGGCCACTAAATATTTCATATTCAATTATTTTAATGATCACAATTAAAGTTTTCATTTTATTAACTGAACAACATTCAGCATTCAATCAAATATTATAAAATATGTATTATTATTAATAATGTTATTTCAACATAATATCTCGTTATTTCGACATAATATGTGTGGGTGCAACAAGCAAGATGTGCATTTGGAAATCCGGTGACGCGTGCATTGATTTTTATTAATAATCTAGTGTTTTCTGACAGTGTCGACTCGGCTGCAAAGATGAAGTTGACGATCGCTGTATAGTGAACGCGCCTATAGAGAGAAATGCACATAATGGATTACATAATCAGAGAGTAGCCTTTTTCTTTTCGTTTTGAATTATTTCGTTTAAAGACATTTCAAGCTTTGTGTATTTGATGTATTTCTCATGTCTGTGTGTGTGAGGCATACAATGAGTTTCGTTAAGTTAGGATGAGATGCGCTCCAGTTAACGTGCAATGCAAGATTATCATTTTTTTATTATTATTTATTAAATCTTATTGATCTTATTTATTAAATACAGGCTGATGAAAAATGTATTAAAATTAAGATACAATTTATACAAAACGAAATTCACTTTTACTCGTGCTGTTCACTTTTCATAAATCAACATACATGGGGGAAAAAAATAACATTAGAACATTTGAACAAATATGAAAATAAATGCGCTTATTTAATGGCTACAACAGTATAGGCCTACAGACTCTCTATTTGTACAAATTGCTGCACATTCATTTAATTCTGAATTTTGCACACACAAGTTGATAGGCATTTGTTCAAATCAAGTTCATGATAATTGTGCGTGCATTTATTAATCATTATGATACTAAAATCATAACAAAGTAGGTTATGCTATGTACAAAAAAATCAGATGAGCCCAGAATATTCCAAACTGCCGTAGCCAAGGCGACATCTAGTGTATATAAACTTATTACACCGTCGTGCTAAGTCATAGGGTCCGTGCACTTTTTGATCATTTCATTTCCTGTTTAGAATGGAATAAGGAGAAATGAAAACCAGCTCGTTTATTCGTTTTTTTGGCTAGATTTTGGCTAGATTTTTCATTTTTCGTTTACAAGTCGGTTTATGGGTTCCATATTTCATTTGCACACGTGGGCGGCGCTGAAACGCCCCTTTCATCTGATTGGTCAAACCGCTCCGCCTTCAGTAAGCTGTGAGCTTTTCTTTCTGTCAGGCAGAATAAGAGTCAGTAGGCTACGAGTGCGGCACTGACAAATGCCCTTTAATGAAATAATGTCTGAAACCACCACTCACTGTTAACTACACACACTATTTGATTTAGAAATATGTTGCTGGTCACGTAATTCGTGCTGCTGCGACTTGCAAGCAACCCCATTAATGTGAGCCACAGTATATGACAGATTATATTAGCATATTTCCCATTGATAAATACAGTGCAAATAGTTCCGTCTCTTTGGATAAAAGGGAAGTGGAAATAAAAATCAATAATAGGCTGAACTGTACCATGATAATATGTCCGTAACATTTACCACTCTAGTCTTTTATTTACATCAAAAGGCAGGTAGGCGTGTGTGACATATAGCCTATGGGCTATAAATAATTTTGAATAGAAATAAAGTTTATATTTTTTGAATTTAAGCATGTGTAGCCTACTCAGTTCACATGAAAAGAAAGAGACAGAAAAGAGAGAAGCCAGAATCAGTGAACGTAAATTAAATACTGACAAAATTACCAGGTTTGGGATTAATTGTTATTATTATTATGAGAAATTGACTCCGCCTAGAACTTTGATGCTTCACCAAACTCAGCTCAGACCCTCAGACTGGTCTAACTTGCTTCTAACTGGTCAGACTTTCCCAAAAAATCCATCGACTTGAGTTATCTGAGCAATGAAGGCCGTAATACTTAATGCTGTCCACTAGAGGGGGCGACAGGATAATAAGTGTTTTCTACTCTCTTTCCCTGTTTGCATCAGTTTAAATGACAAATAAATAAATGCATGAATTTCATTATGATAACAGGTTAAACATCGTAATTAGCCAGCATAGGACGCAAATGAAAATACAATTTGATATTTGTGATATTTAAACTGTGTATTATTAATAAATATTGTTTCATATCTTGTTCATGCTTTATACATTTTAACCAGTGCTAATTTAAATAAAATGAATGAATAGAACTATATAATAATTAATTATAATATGGTAACTTTGGTCCAAAGTAATCTGTGATAAACAGTGTATAGGCCTACTATGTTTCATCTGCTTATTTATTATAGTCAAAATAATCCAGCAATTATGTTTTATCGAATGTTATTCGAATTCAAGATGTAGAAGCTCAGATCAATAATGAGGCGTACAGGCCATAAATAACAAATAGACATTACAACATTTTTTATTATTCATAAGAATTTAAGTTAATAACATCTAAAACAAAGAATACATGTATTACAGGGCAAGTATAAGTATTAGTATTTTTAATGTTTTTGAAAGAAGTTTCCTCTGCTCATCAAGCCTGCATTTATTTGATCAAAAATACAGAAAAAAAAGTAATATTGTGATATATTTTTACAATTTAAAATAATTGGTTTAAATGATCATTTATTTCTGTGATGCAAAGCTGAATTTTCAGGATCATTACTCCAGTCTATCACATGATCCTTTAGAAATAATTCTAATATGATGATTCATTATCAAAGTTGGAAACAGTTCTGCTGCTTAATATGTTTTCATAACCTGTGATACTTTTTTTAGGATACTTTGATGAATAAAAATGTAAAAAAAAAATTGAAAAAAAAATTGAAAAAAGCAATTTTTTAAAAAATAGAAATCTTTTGTAACAACAATATACACTACTGGTCAGTAATTTGAGGTCAGTATTTTTTTATTTATTTTTTTAA
Source organism: Leuciscus leuciscus (assembly GCF_965113295.1). Lineage (NCBI taxonomy): Eukaryota > Metazoa > Chordata > Actinopteri > Cypriniformes > Leuciscidae > Leuciscus > Leuciscus leuciscus. The sequence goes on from NW_028118558.1 coordinate 127,413, forward strand.
ATAAATCAATACTTTTATTCAGCAAGGATGTGTTAAATTGATTTTAAAAAAAGTGATAGTAAAGAAGATTTATATTATTAGAAATTATATATATTTTTTAATAAATGCAGTTCTTTTTAACCTTTTATTCATCAAATATATTAGGCAGCAGAACTGTTTCCAACACTCATAATAAATCAGTCGCGTCGCGTCACCACTTTTGAATAAGAAACAATATCAAGACTATAAAACTCCTCAAAAAACGCGCACACACTCAAACCTGACTGCACATCACATTTTTTACTTTTATTGATTCTGCTTTTATTCCGGAGTCCCTTTTATTTTCATTGCTCCGGAGTCGCATATCAGTCACAAAATGCGCCACGGGGAAGAAAAAAACATCTATAGCCTAAGTCGCACTGGACTAAGTCGCATTTTTTTAGAAATTTATTTCACAAAAAAAAAAAAAAAAAATGTTACAGACAGTTCTCCGTTACGGACGTGAGCGCTCTAAAGCGGCACTAAAATAATGTTTTAAAACTTTCACAGAGACCTCAAACTGAAAGCACAAAGCCTGTCTTTAAATTTAATTTCGTTTTGTATTAATTGTATCTTAATTTTAATCGATGTTTCATCAACAAATTGTCAGGATTTAATAAGAAGTAGCCTAAATATAGGCTATTAGAAAATAAATAATCAGGATACGGAGGCGCTGGCGAACCTGGAGCTCGTCTCATAAATGAAACTCAGCGTAGGCCTATAAGGTAGCCTATTGCCTCACAGACCTGAGACATATAGATAGCTTGAAATGTCTACTTTTAAGTAGAACAATTCAAAACGAAAGAAAACAGACTGCGCTGCTTATGTAATTCGTATGAAATGTGCATTTCTCACTGGCGCTGCGAAGATCGCGAGTCGTCAACTTCATCTGTCTAGCCGACACTGACATAAAAAATAACTGTTTTATTAGTAAACAATTAAAATGTCTCCTGCTATATTTTACATAGGCCTATTTGCCTGTTCCTTACAAAACACTGACAGTGGGGTTTTTGACGTTTTTTTTTTTTTTTTTTTTTTTTTTTTGAGCAGCTGCGGCAAATTCTTTCGACACACACACACACACACACACACACACACACACACACACACACACACACACACACACACACACAATATTACGTAACACTCTGCGCTTATGTTTTAAAAAGATAATTTAACATATAAATAACAATTTTTAAATAGCCCACTTAAAGTGTTTATTACAAATAAATGACTAAATGCTAAAAAATTATACATTTTAATGAACAAATATATGCGTTGCATTTACAATTCTGCAGCACCCCCACTTCCCGCGGCCCTGATGGGAGGTATGTTAAACCTGAGAAAGCAGAGTAAGTCAAGCCCGTTTCTGAAAGAGAGGTAACTTATACTCAGAGTCAGTTACCATGGTAACTTACTCTGTGAACCTAACCTGGCCGGGAGCAGGTTTTCTTCGGTAAACCCAGAGTTTTTTTCGGTCTCCTCCCCTTTTTTAAAGAGGAAGTGGTGTTTAAACACCTCATTCATTCTTTCAGTACATTTTTATTAATAAAATTAATCTTTAATTAATAAATACAATATTGCTATTTTTACTGTTTTTTTTTTTTTTTTCAATTTTTTAAATAAGATGAAGTCTATTAACTCCTTAACTGGCAACTGAATATACAGTAGTAGATTAGAGTTACATAATGTAGTTCTAAACAAATTCTACAGAATTAAACTGTGGCATTTACTGAAAATCACTGAACTCTGTTCATCTGTGCAACAGAAGTTGATGGACCGTCCTCCTGCTGTTCTTCCACTTTGGGGGCGGGGGGAGAGATAAGACTACCCATTTATACTTAGCTTTAAACTTAGATTCTACTCCACATAAAAATGTGAAAAAATCTGAATGTGTAGATTGTTTGATGTGACACATAACATTATCCCCATCGTCCTGTGAAGATGAGTACACTTTATAACACTATTTGTCATAATTTCTGGTGTATTGAGTAGGCTACTTACAACTGCCTGCAGGTTTTGTTGGGACAGGAGGCTCCAAAAGACAGATATTACCATCGGAATCTGTTGGGACCAACAAAAAACCCAACCCAAAGTAAAATAAATGGAAATATCAAAAATAGCCTATATAAGAAATAACACATATGTAAACCTCTTACATTTTATGAAGGCCCTTGGATCTTCGGGAGTGACTGGCTCTGAAGTCCCTCCAGGAATTCCCCCAGCCAAAAATGCTGCTGCACTGCTAGACACTGGGATGCTATTTAGTTATTTAATATGTCAAATATTTGTCAATTCAGGTAGCCTACACCCATGATATGCTCAAACCTTACCTGATTGAATTATGTTCTTATATTTAATTTTCAGCTGCTGCCATGTTCTTTTAATACCTGCAGGATTGCACCCATGAAAATTAAAATTAGGTTGAATAACATACTGTTCTTCCAGTTTCACCTCTGATATTATAACAGTTGGGTAAGTTACTCTAAAATAGTTATTAATTACTAACTACAAATGACATCTTCAACCGTGTAATTAGATTCATGTAATAATGACTATCTTTAGAAAGTATTGGTCTACTTATTAATAAATCCCATATCAACCTCAACCACTTGAACAATACAAGGAGAGACAAGAAACTGCACTTTTAATGCTTTCAAATAAACAATATACAATTGCATGGATTATTCTTGAATTGACCAAAGTGTGTAGAGGGAGAAGGTTACATAAAAAATATACCTTTTAAAAATGTATGTTAAATATACAGAATTGTTCTATAGTCTAATGCAATTACATCAGATTTTACTTCAAATTACAGAAGAATTAAGAGTAATCCCTTTAATTAAATGACAGTATTTAGATGACTTGGTAATTAATTACACCCAACACTGTATAACTAATTAAAATGTAAACATACGCATTGACTCGAGCAACTATTTTCTCCCTAGCTAACTCTAGTTGTCCTTCGCTGCTGCAGCCGATATTTAAAAAATAATAATATGTCTTCTTACGCTTGCAGAAGCTGGTGAGAAATATGCAGACCTCTTTTTGTCTGGCGCTGTTACCATGGTGACTCATAATATCTGCACTCCATTGATAATGGCTTTTTATAGTGGTGGTGCACGCGCTTAACTCAGAGTCAGTCAACTCAGAGTTGATTGAACTAACTAATTTCCGCTGTTCTGTAACCGAAAACTCAAGAGTTTCCCATCTCAGGGTAAGCCAACTCAGTTGAACCTCCTTTCTGAAACAGGCCCCAGGGGCCCGTTCTTCGTACGTCGCTAACTCAGTTAGCTGGATTTGATTGTTGGAGATTTGGCATGATCTTGGATTGTTTGGTTCTTCGACGCTCATCCTGGACTTGCTGTCATAGCAACAGGTGCCCAAGCTTAAACCTGCTCGGGAGCAGGCTTATTTCATGTTAACAGGATTAGATCCCGGCTTTATAAGCGGAGGTGATACGGGAAGTCTTTCGCAGCCATGTCTTGTCCGTTTTTACGACAAGAACCTGTCGCTGAAGGTGGTCTCACGCTGCACAATCCACTGCCGCTTTCTGAGCATGCAGCCTGACATCAAACAATTCACCATTTACCTTGGAGAAGCGAGTCCAGAATATATCAAATAATACAAAAAGTAATGTAATCAAAAAGTAAGCAGTTGACTGATTAAAAATATCTTAGATGGTGTGTGACTCCATGTCCTACATCACAAATGTGGAAGCAAAATGGCCTGGTTCTGTGCATGACTCCAGGATTTTCAGAGAGTCACATTTATGCACATTATTTGAACGTGGTAAGGAAATATTTAATATCAAGCTCACTGTATTACATACATTTATTCTGAGCCTAACAAAACTGCATTTTTCCAGGTGCTTACGACGGGATCCTGCTTGGTGACAGGGGCTATACCTGCAGGCAGTATTTCATGACGCCATTCCCTGACCCAAACCCCGGACCACAAACCCGTTTCAATGCAGCTCTAGCCAGGACAAGGGCACGCATTGAAATGACCTTTGGGCAACTAAAGGAAAGATTTCAGTGTCTGAGGGTTGCACCTGACAGGGCCTGTGACATTATTGTTGCATGTGCCATACTCCACAATAGTGCCACCATCAGAAAGGAGAGGACCCCTGTGGTGGAGGTGCAGCCTGATGATGACCTCCAGCCAGTGCACTTGGACCAACCTAGTGGCAGAGCTGCACGGGACAGAATTGTGGAACACCATTTTTTTTTTTTTTTTTTAAAACAAAAACCTTCATTAAATGAATAGAAGACAAGACAACATGCTTAGTTCCTTGAGTTTTATTTCAATTATTCTTTGTCAAGAAAAGCCAATGATGGTCATCTTTTGCCTGCAATAAGATATATTGTTATCCAAGGTCAGCAATAGTACTCTGTGTGAAATAGTGTATTTAGCACTTACTCTGAAGTTCCTTTTGAAGCAACTCAATCTCTAGTGCCAGTTTTTTCTTCTTTAAGGTGTCAAGTTCTATTTCTCCCCTTCATTTTTCTGTTTTTTCAGGTCAAAATACTAAATTTTCTGTTGTAGATTCCGTTTATATACGGATATCACCCTGTGCCATGTTTGGATAAAAAGAATAAAAAAATAAAAAAGAACTGTCAACACAAGCCTCATGCAACAAAAATAAAAAGTACAAGTAGGTTACTACACTGCCCACCTCTGTATCACTTTGTGCAGTAGGCCTTTCCTCCTGCAACTCATATTGCAGTCAGAAATAATATGTACACAAGTTACTATAAATGAAGTAAAGTTATTTATGCACTTACAAGTACTTCCTCCAAAGGACAGTCATCTGAGAGGGTTTCTTCACTGTCCTGTGCAATGGAAACAAATGGGCATTACAAAGTGTTGCACTTTCTTCCATTTTGATGTAAAGTTAGAAAAAGTCCACTTACTGCACATATTTCAGCCACTACTTTCTTGGGAACAGGTACAAGTGTTGGTGTATTATGTAAAACTGCACAAAAGAGGAAACACAATGGCATTACAATGAACTACACTATATGAACAAATGTGATCAGTAACTCATGGCAAAATATTCTTACATTAAGTTCAGCAGTTTTCACCTTCACAAGTCAAAGCAATTGATCACTACTCAATATTTAACAGCTGAAATTACTGTACCAGCCATTTGGATTATATAGGCCTACTTAATTTAATGCGGCAAAAAAAAAAGATATATTTTACAGTGTAGCAAGATCATTTAAAGCTCATTTACCAGTAATGAAGGTGTTGCTGCTACTGGTTCCTGGCTGTTGGTCTGAGGAAGAGCTGCCCCCAGGGATGCCCTCCACAATGGGTCGGTTCACATTTAACCCCAGGGCCAGCTCTACTGCTGGGGTATAATGTGGTATAATGTGAGGGAGCAGGACCACCACCTGTTTGTTTTTTTTCAGCTCAGCCTTTTTCTTGGTTGCTGTTATAAACAGACAAACACATTTAACGGTGCTTTTCTTTTGTAAAAGAGACAAAGAACAGTAGAAGTAGAAAAGATTACCATTTTGAAGAATATTCTTGTACTTCCCTTTTACTTGTTCCCATGTTCTAGTGCAGTGTTCTTCAACCCTGCTCCCGGAGGACCCCCAACACTGCTGGTTTTCTTTGTCTCCCTAATCAAACACACCGGATTCAATTCATCAACTCATTATCACATGGGTTAATGAGCTGATGAGTTGAATCAGGTGTGTTTGATTAGGGAGACAAAGAAAACGTGCAGTGTTGGGGGTCCTCCAGGAGCAGGGTTGAAGAACACTGTTCTAGTGGGTCCTGAGGTGGCTCTGACATTAAGCAATTATGAAATGATTAAAATACAAGAATATACACTGTAATAAGTGATATAACCATAACATGGAACACTTACGCATTTCATTTGTCTGCTACTTTTTGCCAGCCCTCTCTCCTGGTTCCCTGGCGTTTTAATTAAGGTTTCATATTCTGCATAACCTTCAATAACTCTTGCTCTGCTGCGGAGAAAAACTGTGCGCGCTCTTTGGCCATGGTGAGCAGCCAATAGCAGCGTTGCTGATCAATGTTTCTACTATCGATACATATCCCCTTTTAAACCAGCGCATGAACGCGCAGTTATCTCAGATAACTCAATCCAGCTCTACTAATCATAACTGGCAGGTGTGTTCGAAGAAACGAATTAGTCAGATCATGATTAGGCCGATGATATCACCTTGGATGTCTCATAATTTGATCTTGGATGTTTCAAGCAACGTACGAAGAACGGGCCCCAGTTGCTATGACAGCAAGTCCAGGATGAGCGTCGAAGAACTCAGTTAGCTGGATTTGATTGTTTGGGTCTTCGACGCTCATCCTGGACTTGCTGTCATAGCAACTGGGGCCCGTTCTTCGTACGTTGCTTAAAACATCTGAGATCAAACGAGACATCCAAGATGATATCATCGTGCTAATCATGATCTGACTAATTTGGTTCTTCGAACACACCTGCCGGATATGATTAGTATAGCTGGATTGAGTTAGTGAGATAATTGCGCGTTCACGCTCTGGTTTAAAAGGGGATATGTATCGATAGTAGAAACATTGATCAGCAACGCTGCTATTGGCTGCTCACCATGGCCAAAGAGCGCGCTCAGTTTTTCAACGCAGCAGAGCAGGAATTTTTACTGGAAGGGTATGCAGAGTTTGAAAAATATAATTAAAACGCCAGGGAACACTGGGAATCAAAGTGTGCAAAAGCCAGGACTCGAGAGGGCTGGCAAAAAGTAACAGACAAATTAAATGCGTAAGTGTTCCATGTTATGGTTATATCACTTATTACAGTATATATTCTTGTATTTTAATAATTTCATAATTGCTTAATGTCAGAGCCACCTCAGGACCCACTAGAACATGGGAACAAGTAAAAGTGAAGTACAAGAATATTCTTCAAACTGGTAATCTTTTCTACTTCTACTGATTAGTCTCTTTTAGCAAAGACATTTTAAATGATGTGTCTGTTTGTCTGTTTATGGTTATCTGCAACCAAGGAAAAGGCGGAGCAGAAAAAAACAGGTGGTGGTCCTGCACCCCCACGTTATACCCCGGCAGAAGAGCTGGCCCTTGGGCTAAATGAGAACCGACCCATTGTGGAGGGCATTCCTGGGGGCAGCTCTTCCTTAAGGCCTATTTATACTTCTGCGTCGGACCTACGCCGGAGCCTCTACGCTGTAGGCAACGCGTTGGTTTTAATTTATACTTCTGCGTCGTTGTCCGCGTTGACGCGCAATTACTCATGCAGAGGGACCATGTGAAACCCGAGGGAGGGGTTCTAGCAGACCAATCACAGCGCTTGCGTCCGCGTAGAATTGACGCGTTGTTACATTTTTGGAGAGGTGCGCATCAGGGTACGCCAAAGGGTACGCGCGCTAAGCACAGCCTACGACGTAGCTACGGCGTAAGTTCGACGCAGAAGTATAAATAGGCCTTTAGACCTAAAGCCAGGGACCAGTAACAGCAACACCTTAATTACAGGTAAATGAGTTTTAAATCATCTTGCTACACTGTAAATAATTTGTTGCTGCATTAAATTAAGTATGTCTATAATCCAAATGGCTGGTACAGTATCAGCTCCGCTTATGAAGCCGGGATCTAATCCTGTTAACATGAAATAAGCTTGCGCACCTGTTGCTATGACAGCAAGTCCAGGAGGAGCGTCGAAGAACCAAACAATCCCAGATCATGCCAAATCGCCAATAATCAAATCCAGCTAACTGAGTTAGCGACGTACGAAGAACGGGCCCCAGGTGCGCAAGCTTAAACCTGCTCGGGAGCAGGCTTATTTCATGTTAACAGGATTAGACTGCGGCTTCATAAGCGGAGCTGATACGGGAAGTCCAGCGCTTATGAAGCCGGGATCTAATCCTGTTAACATGAAATAAGCTTGCGCACCTGTTGCTATGACAGCAAGTCCAGGATGAGCGTCGAAGAACCAAACAATCCCAGATCATGCCAAATCGCCAATAATCAAATCCAGCTAACTGAGTTAGCGACGTACGAAGAACGGGCCCTGAGGTACGAAGAACTGAGATTTTGCGTTACAATAGTGCACTTTCTGAGATATATATTTTTTCTCGTGACTGGTGAGATTGTCGTTTACATGATTCATTTGTTGGAAACGCACACTTATTTTCGACTTGTCGGAGTCGGGCTTTAACAACAGCACAAACTGTTTGCATTGCCTTAAAGCTGCCGTCGGCAAGTCTGGCAGATTGGGTCGATTAGCCAAAATTTTGAATGTTTACAACTCTCATGCCCCTCCCCACTACCAGCGAGCACCCTCCCATCGAGGTCGTGCTCGTCAGTGCGTCACTGTGCGTGTGTACCTGATTTTCTGTGAACGCGTCCGTCTCTTCAGCATCTATCAACACCATGGACTCGGAGGTAGGCTGCCCTGGCTAATCTAGCCATAGATAGCAATAACCGAGGAATTGGAAGCTTGTTAGTAGATTTTCTCTACGCCATCACGCTTCATGCAATCTCCAGGCGAACTTCAGGCGTGGCGTGTGCATGTGATATTAACATGTGCGAGTGAGGGGGATCTGTGGCGTGTGCACGACCTGTGATTGACAGTCAGATCTCACACCCCCCTGCGCTGATTGGACCTGATGAAGCGGGAGCGCTGGATTTTTGGAAAACAAATAACACGCTCCAGGTGGAGTTAGAAGCTCGGGTTTTTTTCTAAAACCACCTTATTTATGTTGTTCTGTCGGATTATAGTGTCGATTACACTGAATATGATCAAAAAAATGTTGCCGACGGCAGCTTTAAGATTATTTGCGAGTGGCTCTTTCCTTTACACTATTGGAGATGCGGAGAACTTGATGGAAAGTGCTGTCTGTCGTGTCATTCGGAGTTTACCTGGCGCTTTTAGGTTTAAAAAAACAGTTTTAGGTTTTTTTGTGGCATTTCCAAGCCACTTAAAGGAGCTGTATGTAGTTTTCAGCGGCCTCTAGCGGTGATGTTTCAGATTGCAACCAATAAGTTGACAAGCGCGTGCTCTTGCGAGCTCGAATTTATGAGCGAGCACTGTGGAATACCGGCCAGACTGAGACGCGTCACGCAACACACCAGAGAGAGCATCCCACAACATGCTAGAAACTCAGGTAAACTCCCACTGCAACGTTACAATAATAGGCTACTTTTATCAGCTTGACGTTGAACTAATGCTCCATGCTCGTCCCATGATAAGAATGGAACCCTATCAACCGTGCCGAATTTTGCCACTGCAAGCACTACTTCACATTTTCTTCAGGAAATGTATACATTCTAGGTTTGTAGATAAGGTCTCTCCATGATTCAAACGCCCTGCCGATGTTGATCCGTGTTTTTTCACCCGAAGTTCATCCGATTCACGTCTGGCCTTTAATACGAGCTTCAGCAGAAAGAAAAAAACGTTTTATTGGTTTTTTTTATCAATAAGTGGAGTTTGTGTTGGAGTCTGTGTTGTGCTGGGAGCAGGTCGTTTCTTAGTGTTATCAGACATGTCATAAGTTGCATAAGTCATAAGTCCATGTCATAAGTTGCAGTGTCGTCGCTGTTGAGTGCAAAATCAGTAGGCTAGACGAGGCGAGAGGCTCGGGAGCGCTCCGCGCATGCAGGTGACGTCACTGGATTTCGCGGTAAATCCGACCCGGCACCTTCACATAAACATAAGAATACTTGCTTTCAGAGGTAATAGCAAAACCCGAAAAGTGGATCATTTTAATGTGATACTACATACAGCACCTTTAAGACCCAATGTTGTAAAGCAGTTTTTTTTTTAAGCAGTTTTTTTTTAGGCTATCATAATTTTTTATGAAGATCATGCATTCATGACCATGCCGATTACAGTATATGTTACTCAGGCTTCACTAACGTGATTGGTACCATAGACTATAGGCTAGACCAGGGGTCGGCAACCTAAGGCACGCGTGCCAAATGCGACTCTGATACTTTCCAGACAAGTTACATACTCTCCTGTCACTTGTTTCAAGAGCTTCACTTGGTCAAAAAACCAAGTGATAACCTGTACAATGTAAAATTGTCAACATCAAATTATGTACTACATATTACAGCATTGTTTCAATACAAGACATACCAATGGACTCGTGCAGCTTTCTGTCTTCTTTGGGCACCAGATGTTCCTTCCTCACCCGAAACAAAGGACTTATTCGATTAGCTTGCGTTGATATAAGGACTGGTCTTCCTTCTCTGCTGTAAAACAAGAAAGTCTCGACTTACTCTATGTGCAATTACTATTGTTCTTGAAACATAAATTAAGACAGTTATAAATAAGTTATTATTTGTATAGCGCTTTTCACAATACAGATTGTATCAAAGCAGCTTCACAGTATTAAATTAAAATAATACAACAATGTTTGTTTCAAGAGGAATTTATTGATTGATAAAATTAAATTAAATATTCCCAAAATATCCCCAACTGAGCAAGGCAAAGGCAACAGTGGCAAGGAACCGAAAAACTCCATCAAGTGACCTAATGGTGTCCTAAAACTCCATCAGGTGACCTAATGGAGAAAAAAAACCTTGGGAGAACCCAGGCTCAGTCGGGGGCCAGTTCTCCTCTGGCATTTATGAGCTACAGGCCGGATTGTAGTTTGAACTGTAGGATTATATGAATGCCTGGCTGAAGAGATGCGACTTTAATCTAGTTTTAAACTGGGAGAGCGAGTCTGAGCAACGAACAGTATCAGGAAGACTATTCCAGAGTTTTGGAGCCAAATGTGAAAATGCTCTCCCTCCTTTGGTGGTTCTGGATATCCTAGGTATGACCAAAAGCCTTGAATTTAGTGATCTTAAAGAGCGCGATGGATTATAGGGGCGATAGAAGATCCGTTAAATAGACTGGAGCTAAGCCGTTTAGAGCTTTATAAGTCAGTAGCAATACCTTATAATTAATACGGAACTTTATAGGTAACCAATGCAGTGATGATAAAATCGCTGTTATATGATCATATTTTCTTGATCTCGTAAGAACTCTAGCGGCGGCGATTCAGGAGAGAGCATTTGATGAGTAAATACCGATTTCAATATTCTAGAAACTTTACCTGGGAAGGGCTGATCCCGGCAAGATTCGCTGCGACTCACTAGTAGCTCTTGTGAGGGTTGGCTCTTAAAAGAGCTGTTGAGTTTGATATTGTAGAGCTTAAAAAAAAAAAAAAGGACCAAGTAATCCTGCAAGACGGAAAGGAAGGTAATTTTAATACATTACTTGCAAATAGTCAGTTTATGTATAACTGTAGGATATTTTTTTCTGTAAAGAGTGTTGAATAATTAAATTTTAAAAGCATTTTTATATTATAAGTTCACTGATATGTGGGGGCATTTCTATGAATAAAAGTACGTCTTTAATAGCAAGCAATAATCATGTGAAAATGATTTACATGCAAACGGGACAGTTATCAGCAGTGTAACTGGTCTGATTATGACAAAATAATCGAGTATCTGATGTCATGTGACAAGTAAGATAAGCTTTTCCACCCCTGCAAACAGAGGTAGGTTATGAGGTGTGGAGAGACGTCATGTATCACTGGAACATAAACAGACGGGGACCAATTTGTAATAATTGTAATTAGTGGTGCACGATATATCGGCCGCCGATATAATATCGGCCGATATGGTCATTTTTTTACACATCGGTATCGTTCCGATGTCAAAATATGGCCGATGTGAACAGGCCGACATTTGACGTGTGAAGTTGAAGATGAAGTTGACGATGCTGACTCGATCTTAGCAGTAGTGAATGTGCCTGAGATAAATACACATTTCATACAGATGACATAAGCAGAGAACAGTCTGTTTTCTTTCGTTTTGAATTGTTCTGTTTAAAAATAGACATTTCAAGCTTTCTATATATGTCTCCGGTCTGTGAGGCAGGTAGATTTCGGTTCATTGATGAGACGCGCTCCAGGTTCACGCGCCCTCGCCTCCGTGTCCTGATTAAATATTTTCTACTATATTTACTTCTTATTTAATTCAATCCAGGCAATTGGTTGATGAAACATTTATCAAAATTAAGATACAATTAATACAAAACGAAATTAAATTTAAAGACAGGCTTTTTGTGCTTTCTGTTTGAGGTCTCTGTGAAAGTTTTAAAGCAGTCTTAGTGGCGCTTTCAGAGCGCTCAAGTCAACTGTCCCGTCCGTAACATTGTTAACGCAGTCCAGTGCGACTTATGTTTTTTTCCTCTTCATGACACATTTTTGACTGATCGTTTTTTGACTCGTAGATATTTGAATATATTGCTTGATATTTGATACCCGTTCGAATTAGATTTTTCTCAAAAGTGACAGCACGTGTGATTTGTGGATTACTGATAAGCGCGAGTGGAGAAACAGGCGTTTATTGATTCATTCTCAGTGTTGAGAAACGTATAGCCTTCATGTGTTACGTTATTGTATTAATAATAACTAAAGTAGCCTACCTAATTATGTTACATATTTATTTTGTATGAAAACTAGCGCGTTCGTTACTTGTGGATTAAAAAGTAGGCTACCGTTGTATCAGTGCTGCGCGAGCTCTCTCTCTCACAAACACGGACGCGTGCACACACAGAGAGAGAAGATAATTGTAAAATGAAAAATTGACGGGCTAAGTTTAAATTTTGTTCTTGCTTGTTTTTTTTCTGTCAAAATATCAGAAAGTATTTTGTATTATCCATCCGTGTTTTTAAAATTCGTTAAATGACGGACGTTTTACTGTTAACACAGCCCATGTCGGATTGGTCTTATAGCCTAGGCTACTTGTTATTATTTTAAGAATGATTCGTTATGCTATTATTGGACTCCTGTCTATTCATTGTCAACTGTTTTCTATAAATATGTTTGTATTGGCTAACATTTATTCAGTTAATGAGTGTCCTGTTTAAAATGTGCAATGTTCAAACGCAAAGACAGCACGTCACAAATAGAAGCCCTTTTCCCTGTGGTATTTTTTAGTATCATATCGAGGGCTTGGAACCAGAGGGGCGTAAGTGGCATTTTGGGCGAAAATGAGTTCTATATATCAAATTAAAGGTCTTGATGAGCTCTATCTAGTTGTGCCAAAAAGACGCATCAGAAATCAACTTGTATTGAATAAAGCAACAAAACAACAAAGACCTAACACAAAAGTTTGAGCATTGTTTGGAGCCAGAGGGGCGTATGTCCACTTACGCCCTTCTGGCTCTAAAAAATACATGTATGGCCTACACATTGTTTGGAACCAGAGGGGCGCAAGTGGCATTTGACAAACTTTACAGGAGAGCCAAAACAAAATTTTGACCACGCTTCAATCAACTGTATTTATTAACCTTCAACCACAACATTGCAACCACATACATACTTATATGAGTAAGTTCTTAAGTGAACATATTATGGAATATTAACACGATGAACATATTCTAAAACCTTGCAAAATCTTGAAAATATGGCAAAAACATCAAATACGCCTTTTTGGCACCAAACATTTCCAATTCCTCTAAAGAAAAATAGGGCGTATCTGCTGATCAATGCAGAAATGATTGGTCAAAACATTGGTTAAAAACACTCTAACTTCATAACTTTTCATTTTATTTAAAATACTGTATACATAGTCATTTAATTTGATCATTTCTAACCGTTTAATTTCAATTCTCATTTATGAGTTCACATTCATGTCAAACAGTTTAACATTTAATTTCAAACAGTTTAACATTTAAGTTCACACAGTTTAATTTCTCTTGTTTATTACACATTTCACTTTTTAGTTCACTTTAGTTGAACTAAAAAGTTCACTCACTGCCCACTGTCAGAGTGTTATAGAACTCTGCATAACAGTGAGGAATACTCCCATTGGTGCACAGGGTGAGTAGGTCTTTTTTCTTTAAGGCACTGATCACTGGAGGATTTTCATACAATGAGCTGGGGTGTGTGGTTCTGGTGCCTCTGGTGCCTCTTGTTGCCTGTTGTGCCACCGTCAGTTTTCGGAAGGTTGGGGCGGTGAAATCATACTTGAAGAAGATTGTTTTTGGTTCATCTTTCGTGTAGCGGAACCATTTAATCTTCTGCCAATGAACTGATTGTCCCTCCTCATCTTTTGTTCTGTTTTTGAGTATGTGGTTGGAGAGGGACTTGAAGTACAGAAAGTCCTTGTGTCCAAGTTCATGTACACTATGGGTCGTTCTTTCTTTCCATTCTCACAAGTGTGTAGTAGCCATCATGGATGGCTACTAGACATGGAGTGTGATAGTGTGCATGCTGCAGTGGAAACTGCAAGAAGAAAAGTTTCTATTTACTCCCATTTCTATTTACTCCCATACTTCTATTTACTGATGGCTACTACACACTTGTGAGAATGGCAAGAAGGAACGACCCATACAGTGTACATGAACTTGAACACAAGGACTTTCTGGACTTCAAGTCCCTCTCCAACCACATACTCAAAAACAGAACAAAAGATGAGGAGGGACAATCAGTTCATTGGCAGAAGATTAAATGGTTCCGCTACACGAAAGATGAACCAAAAACAATCTTCTTCAAGTATGATTTCACCGCCCCAACCTTCCGAAAACTGACGGTGGCACAACAGGCAACAAGAGGCACCAGAACCACACACCCCAGCTCATTGTATGAAAATCCTCCAGTGATCAGTGCCTTAAAGAAAAAAGACCTACTCACCCTGTGCACCAATGGGAGTATTCCTCACTGTTATGCAGAGTTCTATAACACTCTGACAGTGGGCAGTGAGTGAACTTTTTAGTTCAACTAAAGTGAACTAAAAAGTGAAATGTGTAATAAACAAGAGAAATTAAACTGTTTGAAATTAAATGTTAAACTGTTTGACATGAATGTGAACTCATAAATGAGAATTGAAATTAAACGGTTAGAAATGAAATGTTAAACAGTTTGAAATGATGAAATGACTATGTATGCAGTATTTTAAATCAAATGAAAAGTTATGAAGTTAGAGTGTTTTTAACCAATGTTTTGACCAATCATTTCTGCATTGATCAGCAGATACGCCCTATTTTTCTTTAGACGAATTGGAAATGTTTGGTGCCAAAAAGGCGTATTTGATGTTTTTGCCATATTTTCAAGATTTTGCAAGGTTTTAGAATATGTTCATCGTGTTAATATTCCATAATATGTTCACTTAAGAACTTACTCATATAAGTATGTATGTGGTTGCAATGTTGTGGTTGAAGGTTAATAAATACAGTTGATTGAAGTGTGGTCAAAATTTTGTTTTGGCTCTCCTGTAAAGTTTGTCAAATGCCACTTACGCCCCTCTGGTTCCAAGCCCTCGATATTTGGATATTGGAATAATAAATAAAGTAGCCTATCTTAATTTTACACAATGTTCCTGTTTTTTGTGTGGTTTTTTTTACTGTTTTCTAAGGGTTTCTTAATTTTAGACAAGTTGACCAGCACACATTACTGTATATGCAATGCAGTATAATGCATGTGTGTCGTATGTGACATATTTTGCACACAGGTAAAGGTGCCCAATATCAGTCATTTCTAAAGTAAAAAAAAAGTGTTTTGGAAAATAGCTCTTTATTTGATAATCATTCAAATTTGTTTTCTATACAGAGATATCGACATCGGCAAATATCGGTATCGGCCATAACAGCAATATTAATATCGGTTATCGGTATCGGCCTCAATTTTCACATCGGTGCATCACTAATTGTAATCAATACAATGCAATTAATATCAACTTTCTGACAGTGTGTGTACGAGTATACAAATATGTACGAGTATCGTATACGAATTTGACAACTTGTTAAATCTTGTGAATTATTAAGACTTTCAGACTATCTTCGTACTGATTGGGCTATGGGTTTTGCGAGAAAAGGTTTAAGAAACAACAAATGCTTGATAAAATGTTTGATTTAGGGTTCGAACCAACACATGTATATACCATTGCGAATATTTGCCTTTGCAGCTGTCGGTCTCCTCCGTTTACTTGTCCTCAAACAATAATAGTCCGAAAGGTCCTTTTGGTCTTTTCAGCTGAAAAAAGAGAAAATAAAATATCATTATGTTGTTTTACATCATTCCTGTGGTAAAAGCATGGTAAGCGTTGTGGTTAATGTGCATTTACAATAAGTATCACATTAAAACTCCCAATACAGTGTGGTAAAAGCATGGTAAGTTTTGTGATTACTGTCTTTTTACTACACTTACCACAGTAAAACTAATGTTAATGTGGTAAAAGCATGGTAAGTGTTGTTTGTACTGTGCTTCTACTACAAATACAACTTTGGAACTAATTGTACTACTTTTAATCTGATATGAATATGATTAACTGATTTAAGGTCTTTAGGCCTATGCTCACAGGCAGTGTAACTTAATCACCCTGTTTTGAATTAGAAAGCAATAAAACGCAAAGCCTCAGTGGAGATGACAGATATAATGCCGTGACTGAACGTGAGCTAATCTGATTAATATCGACAAACAGAAAATACATTATATATCACACATTATTCGGACAGCGTATTTACTACTTACCAACATCTGACACACGTGAACTGATGCCAAATATCGCGATGTGTTCGGAACGAGACTTCTTCAGGCTTCTAAGGGTTTGAAACTTGCTGGCCCAGAAAAGTTCATTAAACACATCCTTAATATAGTCCAATTTAGTCATTTAATCAAAAATATCTTAATTTGTGTTCCGAAGATGAACGAAGGGGTTGGAACAACATGAGGGTGAGGAATTACTGACAGAATTTTCATTTTCGTACTTAATAATCGTGACCACCAATAGCAGCGCTTACTGATCGTGACGTGGCCAATAGCAAAGCAGAATCATTGTGGGAAATACCGACTGTATTAACGAATAAAGGTAGAATTTGTGTTCTTATCGTGTTTAACACATCTGTATTTGCCCGCGCGAGTATATACAACTTCAAAAATCGCAGCTTCAATTCAATTTACAGTTACCGTCGAAGAGAAACACAGGTCTTATCTGCCCTATATAAATAACAGCCTGTACACTCTTTAGGATGTGGAGGGTAGGGCGATGAGGCTGCGAGCTACACCTATGAACCATTGAATCACTTTGCTGGCTGGTGCACCGGCTAATCGTGGTTGCCTTGATGCACTTGCTGATCTGGCCGGGTTGACACTCATCGGATGCCTTCCACAAATGGTTTTTTTCGACTTTTTTTTTTTTTTTTCGACTTGTTTCTTCATCATAATGACACAAGAAAATCATTCAATCATTTTTTAAGATTTACAATCTGCACATCGCCCCGTTCATTATTCTCTTTCGGAATGAAAGATGACATTTAAAAAAGGGTGCAGCTTGGTTTTTTTCTTTAAAAAAACAGAAATGGCTGGATTTTCTTTTACAAATGTATTGTTGTCATCAAATAATAGTATTAGAAAATTGGACGACATTTCCCATCGCTTTTTCATTTGGAATATTTATTTATACGTTTATTGGATTTCATTTGACTGATCGCATCTTTACCCAGAAGTGCCAAGTCATAGATATATACACTAGACGTGGCCTTGGCTGCGGCAGTTGATTGGAACGAATGCCTTACATATATAAATTAATTAATTAGCAAAACTTGGCCACTAAATATTTCATATTCAATTATTTTAATGATCACAATTAAAGTTTTCATTTTATTAACTGAACAACATTCAGCATTCAATCAAATATTATAAAATATGTATTATTATTAATAATGTTATTTCAACATAATATCTCGTTATTTCGACATAATATGTGTGGGTGCAACAAGCAAGATGTGCATTTGGAAATCCGGTGACGCGTGCATTGATTTTTATTAATAATCTAGTGTTTTCTGACAGTGTCGACTCGGCTGCAAAGATGAAGTTGACGATCGCCGTATAGTGAACGCGCCTATAGAGAGAAATGCACATAATGGATTACATAATCAGAGAGTAGCCTTTTTCTTTTCGTTTTGAATTATTTCGTTTAAAGACATTTCAAGCTTTGTGTATTTGATGTATTTCTCATGTCTGTGTGTGTGAGGCATACAATGAGTTTCGTTAAGTTAGGATGAGATGCGCTCCAGTTAACGTGCAATGCAAGATTATCATTTTTTTATTATTATTTATTAAATCTTATTGATCTTATTTATTAAATACAGGCTGATGAAAAATGTATTAAAATTAAGATACAATTTATACAAAACGAAATTCACTTTTACTCGTGCTGTTCACTTTTCATAAATCAACATACATGGGGGAAAAAAATAACATTATAACATTTGAACAAATATGAAAATAAATGCGCTTATTTAATGGCTACAACAGTATAGGCCTACAGACTCTCTATTTGTACAAATTGCTGCACATTCATTTAATTCTGAATTTTGCACACACAAGTTGATAGGCATTTGTTCAAATCAAGTTCATGATAATTGTGCGTGCATTTATTAATCATTATGATACTAAAATCATAACAAAGTAGGTTATGCTATGTACAAAAAAATCAGATGAGCCCAGAATATTCCAAACTGCCGTAGCCAAGGCGACATCTAGTGTATATAAACTTATTACACCGTCGTGCTAAGTCATAGGGTCCGTGCACTTTTTGATCATTTCATTTCCTGTTTAGAATGGAATAAGGAGAAATGAAAACCAGCTCGTTTATTCGTTTTTTTGGCTAGATTTTGGCTAGATTTTTCATTTTTCGTTTACAAGTCGGTTTATGGGTTCGATATTTCATTTGCACACGTGGGCGGCGCTGAAACGCCCCTTTCATCTGATTGGTCAAACCGCTCCGCCTTCAGTAAGCTGTGAGCTTTTCTTTCTGTCAGGCAGAATAAGAGTCAGTAGGCTACGAGTGCGGCACTGACAAATGCCCTTTAATGAAATAATGTCTGAAACCACCACTCACTGTTAACTACACACACTATTTGATTTAGAAATATGTTGCTGGTCACGTAATTCGTGCTGCTGCGACTTGCAAGCAACCCCATTAATGTGAGCCACAGTATATGACAGATTATATTAGCATATTTCCCATTGATAAATACAGTGCAAATAGTTCGGATAAAAGGGAAGTGGAAATAAAAATCAATAATAGGCTGAACTGTACCATGATAATATGTCCGTAACATTTACCACTCTAGTCTTTTATTTACATCAAAAGGCAGGTAGGCGTGTGTGACATATAGCCTATGGGCTATAAATAATTTTGAATAGAAATAAAGTTTATATTTTTTGAATTTAAGCATGTGTAGCCTACTCAGTTCACATGAAAAGAAAGAGACAGAAAAGAGAGAAGCCAGAATCAGTGAACGTAAATTAAATACTGACAAAATTACCAGGTTTGGGATTAATTGTTATTATTATTATGAGAAATTGACTCCGCCTAGAACTTTGATGCTTCACCAAACTCAGCTCAGACCCTCAGACTGGTCTAACTTGCTTCTAACTGGTCAGACTTTCCCAAAAAATCCATCGACTTGAGTTATCTGAGCAATGAAGGCCGTAATACTTAATGCTGTCCACTAGAGGGGGCGACAGGATAATAAGTGTTTTCTACTCTCTTTCCCTGTTTGCATCAGTTTAAATGACAAATAAATAAATGCATGAATTTCATTATGATAACAGGTTAAACGTCGTAATTAGCCAGCATAGGACGCAAATGAAAATACAATTTGATATTTGTGATATTTAAACTGTGTATTATTAATAAATATTGTTTCATATCTTGTTCATGCTTTATACATTTTAACCAGTGCTAATTTAAATAAAATGAATGAATAGAACTATATAATAATTAATTATAATATGGTAACTTTGGTCCAAAGTAATCTGTGATAAACAGTGTATAGGCCTACTATGTTTCATCTGCTTATTTATTATAGTCAAAATAATCCAGCAATTATGTTTTATCGAATGTTATTCGAATTCAAGATGTAGAAGCTCAGATCAATAATGAGGCGTACAGGCCATAAATAACAAATAGACATTACAACATTTTTATTATTCATAAGAATTGAAGTTAATAACATCTAAAACAAAGAATACATGTATTACAGGGCAAGTATAAGTATTAGTATTTTTAATGTTTTTGAAAGAAGTTTCCTCTGCTCATCAAGCCTGCATTTATTTGATCAAAAATACAGAAAAAAAAGTAATATTGTGATATATTTTTACAATTTAAAATAATTGGTTTAAATGATCATTTATTTCTGTGATGCAAAGCTGAATTTTCAGGATCATTACTCCAGTCTATCACATGATCCTTTAGAAATAATTCTAATATGATGATTCATTATCAAAGTTGGAAACAGTTCTGCTGCTTAATATGTTTTCATAACCTGTGATACTTTTTTTAGGATACTTTGATGAATAAATTTTTTTTTTTTAAATTAAAAAAAAAATTAAAAAAAGCAATTTTTTAAAAAATAGAAATCTTTTGTAACAACAATATACACTACTGGTCAGTAATTTGAGGTCAGTATTTTTTTATTTATTTTTTTAAATAAATAAATACTTTTATTCAGCAAGGATGTGTTAAATTGATTTTAAAAAAAGTGATAGTAAAGAAGATTTATATTATTAGAAATTATATATATTTTTTAATAAATGCAGTTCTTTTTAACCTTTTATTCATCAAATATATTAGACAGCAGAACTGTTTCCAACACTCATAATAAATCAGTCGCGTCGCGTCACCACTTTTGAATAAGAAACAATATCAAGACTATAAAACTCCTCAAAAAACGCGCACACACTCAAACCTGACTGCACATCACATTTTTTACTTTTATTGATTCTGCTTTTATTCCGGAGTCCCTTTTATTTTCATTGCTCCGGAGTCGCATATCAGTCACAAAATGCGCCACGGGGAAGAAAAAAACATCTATAGCCTAAGTCGCACTGGACTAAGTCGCATTTTTTTAGAAATTTATTTCACAAAAAAAAAAAAAAAAAATGTTACAGACAGTTCTCCGTTACGGACGTGAGCGCTCTAAAGCGGCACTAAAATAATGTTTTAAAACTTTCACAGAGACCTCAAACTGAAAGCACAAAGCCTGTCTTTAAATTTAATTTCGTTTTGTATTAATTGTATCTTAATTTTAATCGATGTTTCATCAACAAATTGTCAGGATTTAATAAGAAGTAGCCTAAATATAGGCTATTAGAAAATAAATAATCAGGATACGGAGGCGCTGGCGAACCTGGAGCTCGTCTCATAAATGAAACTCAGCGTAGGCCTATAAGGTAGCCTATTGCCTCACAGACCTGAGACATATAGATAGCTTGAAATGTCTACTTTTAAGCAGAACAATTCAAAACGAAAGAAAACAGACTGCGCTGCTTATGTAATTCGTATGAAATGTGCATTTCTCACTGGCGCTGCGAAGATCGCGAGTCGTCAACTTCATCTGTCTAGCCGACACTGACATAAAAAATAACTGTTTTATTAGTAAACAATTAAAATGTCTCCTGCTATATTTTACATAGGCCTATTTGCCTGTTCCTTACAAAACACTGACAGTGGGGTTTTTGACGTTTTTTTTTTTTTTTTTTTTTTTTTTGAGCAGCTGCGGCAAATTCTTTCGACACACACACACACACACACACACACACACACACACACACACACAATATTACGTAACACTCTGCGCTTATGTTTTAAAAAGATAATTTAACATATAAATAACAATTTTTAAATAGCCCACTTAAAGTGTTTATTACAAATAAATGACTAAATGCTAAAAAATTATACATTTTAATGAACAAATATATGCGTTGCATTTACAATTCTGCAGCACCCCCACTTCCCGCGGCCCTGATGGGAGGTATGTTAAACCTGAGAAAGCAGAGTAAGTCAAGCCCGTTTCTGAAAGAGAGGTAACTTATACTCAGAGTCAGTTACCATGGTAACTTACTCTGTGAACCTAACCTGGCCGGGAGCAGGTTTTCTTCGGTAAACCCAGAGTTTTTTTCGGTCTCCTCCCCTTTTTTAAAGAGGAAGTGGTGTTTAAACACCTCATTCATTCTTTCAGTACATTTTTATTAATAAAATTAATCTTTAATTAATAAATACAATATTGCTATTTTTACTGTTTTTTTTTTTTTTTCAATTTTTTAAATAAGATGAAGTCTATTAACTCCTTAACTGGCAACTGAATATACAGTAGTAGATTAGAGTTACATAATGTAGTTCTAAACAAATTCTACAGAATTAAACTGTGGCATTTACTGAAAATCACTGAACTCTGTTCATCTGTGCAACAGAAGTTGATGGACCGTCCTCCTGCTGTTCTTCCACTTTGGGGGCGGGGGGAGAGATAAGACTACCCATTTATACTTAGCTTTAAACTTAGATTCTACTCCACATAAAAATGTGAAAAAATCTGAATGTGTAGATTGTTTGATGTGACACATAACATTATCCCCATCGTCCTGTGAAGATGAGTACACTTTATAACACTATTTGTCATAATTTCTGGTGTATTGAGTAGGCTACTTACAACTGCCTGCAGGTTTTGTTGGGACAGGAGGCTCCAAAAGACAGATATTACCATCGGAATCTGTTGGGACCAACAAAAAACCCAACCCAAAGTAAAATAAATGGAAATATCAAAAATAGCCTATATAAGAAATAACACATATGTAAACCTCTTACATTTTATGAAGGCCCTTGGATCTTCGGGAGTGACTGGCTCTGAAGTCCCTCCAGGAATTCCCCCAGCCAAAAATGCTGCTGCACTGCTAGACACTGGGATGCTATTTAGTTATTTAATATGTCAAATATTTGTAAATTCAGGTAGCCTACACCCATGATATGCTCAAACCTTACCTGATTGAATTATGTTCTTATATTTAATTTTCAGCTGCTGCCATGTTCTTTTAATACCTGCAGGATTGCACCCATGAAAATTAAAATTAGGTTGAATAACATACTGTTCTTCCAGTTTCACCTCTGATATTATAACAGTTGGGTAAGTTACTCTAAAATAGTTATTAATTACTAACTACAAATGACATCTTCAACCGTGTAATTAGATTCATGTAATAATGACTATCTTTAGAAAGTATTGGTCTACTTATTAATAAATCCCATATCAACCTCAACCACTTGAACAATACAAGGAGAGACAAGAAACTGCACTTTTAATGCTTTCAAATAAACAATATACAATTGCATGGATTATTCTTGAATTGACCAAAGTGTGTAGAGGGAGAAGGTTACATAAAAAATATACCTTTTAAAAATGTATGTTAAATATACAGAATTGTTCTATAGTCTAATGCAATTACATCAGATTTTACTTCAAATTACAGAAGAATTAAGAGTAATCCCTTTAATTAAATGACAGTATTTAGATGACTTGGTAATTAATTACACCCAACACTGTATAACTAATTAAAATGTAAACATACGCATTGACTCGAGCAACTATTTTCTCCCTAGCTAACTCTAGTTGTCCTTCGCTGCTGCAGCCGATATTTAAAAAATAATAATATGTCTTCTTACGCTTGCAGAAGCTGGTGAGAAATATGCAGACCTCTTTTTGTCTGGCGCTGTTACCATGGTGACTCATAATATCTGCACTCCATTGATAATGGCTTTTTATAGTGGTGGTGCACGCGCTTAACTCAGAGTCAGTCAACTCAGAGTTGATTGAACTAACTAATTTCCGCTGTTCTGTAACCGAAAACTCAGAGTTTCCCATCTCAGGGTAAGCCAACTCAGTTGAACCTCCTTTCTGAAACAGGCCCCAGGGGCCCGTTCTTCGTACGTCGCTAACTCAGTTAGCTGGATTTGATTGTTGGAGATTTGGCATGATCTTGGATTGTTTGGTTCTTCGACGCTCATCCTGGACTTGCTGTCATAGCAACAGGTGCCCAAGCTTAAACCTGCTCGGGAGCAGGCTTATTTCATGTTAACAGGATTAGATCCCGGCTTTATAAGCGGAGGTGATACGGGAAGTCTTTCGCAGCCATGTCTTGTCCGTTTTTACGACAAGAACCTGTCGCTGAAGGTGGTCTCACGCTGCACAATCCACTGCCGCTTTCTGAGCATGCAGCCTGACATCAAACAATTCACCATTTACCTTGGAGAAGCGAGTCCAGAATATATCAAATAATACAAAAAGTAATGTAATCAAAAAGTATGCAGTTGACTGATTAAAAATATCTTAGATGGTGTGTGACTCCATGTCCTACATCACAAATGTGGAAGCAAAATGGCCTGGTTCTGTGCATGACTCCAGGATTTTCAGAGAGTCACATTTATGCACATTATTTGAACGTGGTAAGGAAATATTTAATATCAAGCTCACTGTATTACATACATTTATTCTGAGCCTAACAAAACTGCATTTTTCCAGGTGCTTACGACGGGATCCTGCTTGGTGACAGGGGCTATACCTGCAGGCAGTATTTCATGACGCCATTCCCTGACCCAAACCCCGGACCACAAACCCGTTTCAATGCAGCTCTAGCCAGGACAAGGGCACGCATTGAAATGACCTTTGGGCAACTAAAGGAAAGATTTCAGTGTCTGAGGGTTGCACCTAACAGGGCCTGTGACATTATTGTTGCATGTGCCATACTCCACAATAGTGCCACCATCAGAAAGGAGAGGACCCCTGTGGTGGAGGTGCAGCCTGATGATGACCTCCAGCCAGTGCACTTGGACCAACCTAGTGGCAGAGCTGCACGGGACAGAATTGTGGAACACCATTTTTTTTTTTTTTTTTTTAAACAAAAACCTTCATTAAATGAATAGAAGACAAGACAACATGCTTAGTTCCTTGAGTTTTATTTCAATTATTCTTTGTCAAGAAAAGCCAATGATGGTCATCTTTTGCCTGCAATAAGATATATTGTTATCCAAGGTCAGCAATAGTACTCTGTGTGAAATAGTGTATTTAGCACTTACTCTGAAGTTCCTTTTGAAGCAACTCAATCTCTAGTGCCAGTTTTTTCTTCTTTAAGGTGTCAAGTTCTATTTCTCCCCTTCATTTTTCTGTTTTTTCAGGTCAAAATACTAAATTTTCTGTTGTAGATTCCGTTTATATACGGATATCACCCTGTGCCATGTTTGGATAAAAAGAATAAAAAAATAAAAAAGAACTGTCAACACAAGCCTCATGCAACAAAAATAAAAAGTACAAGTAGGTTACTACACTGCCCACCTCTGTATCACTTTGTGCAGTAGGCCTTTCCTCCTGCAACTCATATTGCAGTCAGAAATAATATGTACACAAGTTACTATAAATGAAGTAAAGTTATTTATGCACTTACAAGTACTTCCTCCAAAGGACAGTCATCTGAGAGGGTTTCTTCACTGTCCTGTGCAATGGAAACAAATGGGCATTACAAAGTGTTGCACTTTCTTCCCTTTTGATGTAAAGTTAGAAAAAGTCCACTTACTGCACATATTTCAGCCACTACTTTCTTGGGAACAGGTACAAGTGTTGGTGTATTATGTAAAACTGCACAAAAGAGGAAACACAATGGCATTACAATGAACTACACTATATGAACAAATGTGATCAGTAACTCATGGCAAAATATTCTTACATTAAGTTCAGCAGTTTTCACCTTCACAAGTCAAAGCAATTGATCACTACTCAATATTTAACAGCTGAAATTACTGTACCAGCCATTTGGATTATATAGGCCTACTTAATTTAATGCGGCAAAAAAAAAAGATATATTTTACAGTGTAGCAAGATCATTTAAAGCTCATTTACCAGTAATGAAGGTGTTGCTGCTACTGGTTCCTGGCTGTTGGTCTGAGGAAGAGCTGCCCCCAGGGATGCCCTCCACAATGGGTCGGTTCACATTTAACCCCAGGGCCAGCTCTACTGCTGGGGTATAATGTGGTATAATGTGAGGGAGCAGGACCACCACCTGTTTGTTTTTTTTCAGCTCAGCCTTTTTCTTGGTTGCTGTTATAAACAGACAAACACATTTAACGGTGCTTTTCTTTTGTAAAAGAGACAAAGAACAGTAGAAGTAGAAAAGATTACCATTTTGAAGAATATTCTTGTACTTCCCTTTTACTTGTTCCCATGTTCTAGTGCAGTGTTCTTCAACCCTGCTCCCGGAGGACCCCCAACACTGCTGGTTTTCTTTGTCTCCCTAATCAAACACACCGGATTCAATTCATCAACTCATTATCACATGGGTTAATGAGCTGATGAGTTGAATCAGGTGTGTTTGATTAGGGAGACAAAGAAAACGTGCAGTGTTGGGGGTCCTCCAGGAGCAGGGTTGAAGAACACTGTTCTAGTGGGTCCTGAGGTGGCTCTGACATTAAGCAATTATGAAATGATTAAAATACAAGAATATACACTGTAATAAGTGATATAACCATAACATGGAACACTTACGCATTTCATTTGTCTGCTACTTTTTGCCAGCCCTCTCTCCTGGTTCCCTGGCGTTTTAATTAAGGTTTCATATTCTGCATAACCTTCAATAACTCTTGCTCTGCTGCGGAGAAAAACTGTGCGCGCTCTTTGGCCATGGTGAGCAGCCAATAGCAGCGTTGCTGATCAATGTTTCTACTATCGATACATATCCCCTTTTAAACCAGCGCATGAACGCGCAGTTATCTCAGATAACTCAATCCAGCTCTACTAATCATAACTGGCAGGTGTGTTCGAAGAAACGAATTAGTCAGATCATGATTAGGCCGATGATATCACCTTGGATGTCTCATAATTTGATCTTGGATGTTTCAAGCAACGTACGAAGAACGGGCCCCAGTTGCTATGACAGCAAGTCCAGGATGAGCGTCGAAGAACTCAGTTAGCTGGATTTGATTGTTTGGGTCTTCGACGCTCATCCTGGACTTGCTGTCATAGCAACTGGGGCCCGTTCTTCGTACGTTGCTTAAAACATCTGAGATCAAACGAGACATCCAAGATGATATCATCGTGCTAATCATGATCTGACTAATTTGGTTCTTCGAACACACCTGCCGGATATGATTAGTATAGCTGGATTGAGTTAGTGAGATAATTGCGCGTTCACGCTCTGGTTTAAAAGGGGATATGTATCGATAGTAGAAACATTGATCAGCAACGCTGCTATTGGCTGCTCACCATGGCCAAAGAGCGCGCTCAGTTTTTCAACGCAGCAGAGCAGGAATTTTTACTGGAAGGGTATGCAGAGTTTGAAAAATATAATTAAAACGCCAGGGAACACTGGGAATCAAAGTGTGCAAAAGCCAGGACTCGAGAGGGCTGGCAAAAAGTAACAGACAAATTAAATGCGTAAGTGTTCCATGTTATGGTTATATCACTTATTACAGTATATATTCTTGTATTTTAATAATTTCATAATTGCTTAATGTCAGAGCCACCTCAGGACCCACTAGAACATGGGAACAAGTAAAAGTGAAGTACAAGAATATTCTTCAAACTGGTAATCTTTTCTACTTCTACTGATTAGTCTCTTTTAGCAAAGACATTTTAAATGATGTGTCTGTTTGTCTGTTTATGGTTATCTGCAACCAAGGAAAAGGCGGAGCAGAAAAAAACAGGTGGTGGTCCTGCACCCCCACGTTATACCCCGGCAGAAGAGCTGGCCCTTGGGCTAAATGAGAACCGACCCATTGTGGAGGGCATTCCTGGGGGCAGCTCTTCCTTAAGGCCTATTTATACTTCTGCGTCGGACCTACGCCGGAGCCTCTACGCTGTAGGCAACGCGTTGGTTTTAATTTA
Source organism: Leuciscus leuciscus (assembly GCF_965113295.1). Taxonomy (NCBI): domain Eukaryota; kingdom Metazoa; phylum Chordata; class Actinopteri; order Cypriniformes; family Leuciscidae; genus Leuciscus; species Leuciscus leuciscus. Next base: position 155,107 of record NW_028118558.1, read on the forward strand.
TACTTCTGCGTCGTTGTCCGCGTTGACGCGCAATTACTCATGCAGAGGGACCATGTGAAACCCGAGGGAGGGGTTCTAGCAGACCAATCACAGCGCTTGCGTCCGCGTAGAATTGACGCGTTGTTACATTTTTGGAGAGGTGCGCATCAGGGTACGCCAAAGGGTACGCGCGCTAAGCACAGCCTACGACGTAGCTACGGCGTAAGTTCGACGCAGAAGTATAAATAGGCCTTTAGACCTAAAGCCAGGGACCAGTAACAGCAACACCTTAATTACAGGTAAATGAGTTTTAAATCATCTTGCTACACTGTAAATAATTTGTTGCTGCATTAAATTAAGTATGTCTATAATCCAAATGGCTGGTACAGTATCAGCTCCGCTTATGAAGCCGGGATCTAATCCTGTTAACATGAAATAAGCTTGCGCACCTGTTGCTATGACAGCAAGTCCAGGAGGAGCGTCGAAGAACCAAACAATCCCAGATCATGCCAAATCGCCAATAATCAAATCCAGCTAACTGAGTTAGCGACGTACGAAGAACGGGCCCCAGGTGCGCAAGCTTAAACCTGCTCGGGAGCAGGCTTATTTCATGTTAACAGGATTAGACTGCGGCTTCATAAGCGGAGCTGATACGGGAAGTCCAGCGCTTATGAAGCCGGGATCTAATCCTGTTAACATGAAATAAGCTTGCGCACCTGTTGCTATGACAGCAAGTCCAGGATGAGCGTCGAAGAACCAAACAATCCCAGATCATGCCAAATCGCCAATAATCAAATCCAGCTAACTGAGTTAGCGACGTACGAAGAACGGGCCCTGAGGTACGAAGAACTGAGATTTTGCGTTACAATAGTGCACTTTCTGAGATATATATTTTTTCTCGTGACTGGTGAGATTGTCGTTTACATGATTCATTTGTTGGAAACGCACACTTATTTTCGACTTGTCGGAGTCGGGCTTTAACAACAGCACAAACTGTTTGCATTGCCTTAAAGCTGCCGTCGGCAAGTCTGGCAGATTGGGTCGATTAGCCAAAATTTTGAATGTTTACAACTCTCATGCCCCTCCCCACTACCAGCGAGCACCCTCCCATCGAGGTCGTGCTCGTCAGTGCGTCACTGTGCGTGTGTACCTGATTTTCTGTGAACGCGTCCGTCTCTTCAGCATCTATCAACACCATGGACTCGGAGGTAGGCTGCCCTGGCTAATCTAGCCATAGATAGCAATAACCGAGGAATTGGAAGCTTGTTAGTAGATTTTCTCTACGCCATCACGCTTCATGCAATCTCCAGGCGAACTTCAGGCGTGGCGTGTGCATGTGATATTAACATGTGCGAGTGAGGGGGATCTGTGGCGTGTGCACGACCTGTGATTGACAGTCAGATCTCACACCCCCCTGCGCTGATTGGACCTGATGAAGCGGGAGCGCTGGATTTTTGGAAAACAAATAACACGCTCCAGGTGGAGTTAGAAGCTCGGGTTTTTTTCTAAAACCACCTTATTTATGTTGTTCTGTCGGATTATAGTGTCGATTACACTGAATATGATCAAAAAAATGTTGCCGACGGCAGCTTTAAGATTATTTGCGAGTGGCTCTTTCCTTTACACTATTGGAGATGCGGAGAACTTGATGGAAAGTGCTGTCTGTCGTGTCATTCGGAGTTTACCTGGCGCTTTTAGGTTTAAAAAAACTGTTTTAGGTTTTTTTGTGGCATTTCCAAGCCACTTAAAGGAGCTGTATGTAGTTTTCAGCGGCCTCTAGCGGTGATGTTTCAGATTGCAACCAATAAGTTGACAAGCGCGTGCTCTTGCGCGTGCTCGAATTTATGAGCGAGCACTGTGGAATACCGGCCAGACTGAGACGCGTCACGCAACACACCAGAGAGAGCATCCCACAACATGCTAGAAACTCAGGTAAACTCCCACTGCAACGTTACAATAATAGGCTACTTTTATCAGCTTGACGTTGAACTAATGCTCCATGCTCGTCCCATGATAAGAATGGAACCCTATCAACCGTGCCGAATTTTGCCACTGCAAGCACTACTTCACATTTTCTTCAGGAAATGTATACATTCTAGGTTTGTAGATAAGGTCTCTCCATGATTCAAACGCCCTGCCGATGTTGATCCGTGTTTTTTCACCCGAAGTTCATCCGATTCACGTCTGGCCTTTAATACGAGCTTCAGCAGAAAGAAAAAAACGTTTTATTGGTTTTTTTTATCAATAAGTGGAGTTTGTGTTGGAGTCTGTGTTGTGCTGGGAGCAGGTCGTTTCTTAGTGTTATCAGACATGTCATAAGTTGCATAAGTCATAAGTCCATGTCATAAGTTGCAGTGTCGTCGCTGTTGAGTGCAAAATCAATAGGCTAGACGAGGCGAGAGGCTCGGGAGCGCTCCGCGCATGCAGGTGACGTCACTGGATTTCGCGGTAAATCCGACCCGGCACCTTCACATAAACATAAGAATACTTGCTTTCAGAGGTAATAGCAAAACCCGAAAAGTGGATCATTTTAATGTGATACTACATACAGCACCTTTAAGACCCAATGTTGTAAAGCAGTTTTTTTTTTAAGCAGTTTTTTTTTAGGCTATCATAATTTTTTATGAAGATCATGCATTCATGACCATGCCGATTACAGTATATGTTACTCAGGCTTCACTAACGTGATTGGTACCATAGACTATAGGCTAGACCAGGGGTCGGCAACCTAAGGCACGCGTGCCAAATGCGACTCTGATACTTTCCAGACAAGTTACATACTCTCCTGTCACTTGTTTCAAGAGCTTCACTTGGTCAAAAACCAAGTGATAACCTGTACAATGTAAAATTGTCAACATCAAATTATGTACTACATATTACAGCATTGTTTCAATACAAGACATACCAATGGACTCGTGCAGCTTTCTGTCTTCTTTGGGCACCAGATGTTCCTTCCTCACCCGAAACAAAGGACTTATTCGATTAGCTTGCGTTGATATAAGGACTGGTCTTCCTTCTCTGCTGTAAAACAAGAAAGTCTCGACTTACTCTATGTGCAATTACTATTGTTCTTGAAACATAAATTAAGACAGTTATAAATAAGTTATTATTTGTATAGCGCTTTTCACAATACAGATTGTATCAAAGCAGCTTCACAGTATTAAATTAAAATAATACAACAATGTTTGTTTCAAGAGGAATTTATTGATTGATAAAATTAAATTAAATATCCCCAAAATATCCCCAACTGAGCAAGGCAAAGGCAACAGTGGCAAGGAACCGAAAAACTCCATCAAGTGACCTAATGGTGTCCTAAAACTCCATCAGGTGACCTAATGGAGAAAAAAAACCTTGGGAGAACCCAGGCTCAGTCGGGGGCCAGTTCTCCTCTGGCATTTATGAGCTACAGGCCGGATTGTAGTTTGAACTGTAGGATTATATGAATGCCTGGCTGAAGAGATGCGACTTTAATCTAGTTTTAAACTGGGAGAGCGAGTCTGAGCAACGAACAGTATCAGGAAGACTATTCCAGAGTTTTGGAGCCAAATGTGAAAATGCTCTCCCTCCTTTGGTGGTTCTGGATATCCTAGGTATGACCAAAAGCCTTGAATTTAGTGATCTTAAAGAGCGCGATGGATTATAGGGGCGATAGAAGATCCGTTAAATAGACTGGAGCTAAGCCGTTTAGAGCTTTATAAGTCAGTAGCAATACCTTATAATTAATACGGAACTTTATAGGTAACCAATGCAGTGATGATAAAATCGCTGTTATATGATCATATTTTCTTGATCTCGTAAGAACTCTAGCGGCGGCGATTCAGGAGAGAGCATTTGATGAGTAAATACCGATTTCAATATTCTAGAAACTTTACCTGGGAAGGGCTGATCCCGGCAAGATTCGCTGCGACTCACTAGTAGCTCTTGTGAGGGTTGGCTCTTAAAAGAGCTGTTGAGTTTGATATTGTAGAGCTTTAAAAAAAAAAAAAGGACCAAGTAATCCTGCAAGACGGAAAGGAAGGTAATTTTAATACATTACTTGCAAATAGTCAGTTTATGTATAACTGTAGGATATTTTTTTCTGTAAAGAGTGTTGAATAATTAAATTTTAAAAGCATTTTTATATTATAAGTTCACTGATATGTGGGGGCATTTCTATGAATAAAAGTACGTCTTTAATAGCAAGCAATAATCATGTGAAAATGATTTACATGCAAACGGGACAGTTATCAGCAGTGTAACTGGTCTGATTATGACAAAATAATCGAGTATCTGATGTCATGTGACAAGTAAGATAAGCTTTTCCACCCCTGCAAACAGAGGTAGGTTATGAGGTGTGGAGAGACGTCATGTATCACTGGAACATAAACAGACGGGGACCAATTTGTAATAATTGTAATTAGTGGTGCACGATATATCGGCCGCCGATATAATATCGGCCGATATGGTCATTTTTTTACACATCGGTATCGTTCCGATGTCAAAATATGGCCGATGTGAACAGGCCGACATTTGACGTGTGAAGTTGAAGATGAAGTTGACGATGCTGACTCGATCTTAGCAGTAGTGAATGTGCCTGAGATAAATACACATTTCATACAGATGACATAAGCAGAGAACAGTCTGTTTTCTTTCGTTTTGAATTGTTCTGTTTAAAAATAGACATTTCAAGCTTTCTATATATGTCTCCGGTCTGTGAGGCAGGTAGATTTCGGTTCATTGATGAGACGCGCTCCAGGTTCACGCGCCCTCGCCTCCGTGTCCTGATTAAATATTTTCTACTATATTTACTTCTTATTTAATTCAATCCAGGCAATTGGTTGATGAAACATTTATCAAAATTAAGATACAATTAATACAAAACGAAATTAAATTTAAAGACAGGCTTTTTGTGCTTTCTGTTTGAGGTCTCTGTGAAAGTTTTAAAGCAGTCTTAGTGGCGCTTTCAGAGCGCTCAAGTCAACTGTCCCGTCCGTAACATTGTTAACGCAGTCCAGTGCGACTTATGTTTTTTTCCTCTTCATGACACATTTTTGACTGATCGTTTTTTGACTCGTAGATATTTGAATATATTGCTTGATATTTGATACCCGTTCGAATTAGATTTTTCTCAAAAGTGACAGCACGTGTGATTTGTGGATTACTGATAAGCGCGAGTGGAGAAACAGGCGTTTATTGATTCATTCTCAGTGTTGAGAAACGTATAGCCTTCATGTGTTACGTTATTGTATTAATAATAACTAAAGTAGCCTACCTAATTATGTTACATATTTATTTTGTATGAAAACTAGCGCGTTCGTTACTTGTGGATTAAAAAGTAGGCTACCGTTGTATCAGTGCTGCGCGAGCTCTCTCTCTCACAAACACGGACGCGTGCACACACAGAGAGAGAAGATAATTGTAAAATGAAAAATTGACGGGCTAAGTTTAAATTTTGTTCTTGCTTGTTTTTTTTCTGTCAAAATATCAGAAAGTATTTTGTATTATCCATCCGTGTTTTTAAAATTCGTTAAATGACGGACGTTTTACTGTTAACACAGCCCATGTCGGATTGGTCTTATAGCCTAGGCTACTTGTTATTATTTTAAGAATGATTCGTTATGCTATTATTGGACTCCTGTCTATTCATTGTCAACTGTTTTCTATAAATATGTTTGTATTGGCTAACATTTATTCAGTTAATGAGTGTCCTGTTTAAAATGTGCAATGTTCAAACGCAAAGACAGCACGTCACAAATAGAAGCCCTTTTCCCTGTGGTATTTTTTAGTATCATATCGAGGGCTTGGAACCAGAGGGGCGTAAGTGGCATTTTGGGCGAAAATGAGTTCTATATATCAAATTAAAGGTCTTGATGAGCTCTATCTAGTTGTGCCAAAAAGACGCATCAGAAATCAACTTGTATTGAATAAAGCAACAAAACAACAAAGACCTAACACAAAAGTTTGAGCATTGTTTGGAGCCAGAGGGGCGTATGTCCACTTACGCCCTTCTGGCTCTAAAAAATACATGTATGGCCTACACATTGTTTGGAACCAGAGGGGCGCAAGTGGCATTTGACAAACTTTACAGGAGAGCCAAAACAAAATTTTGACCACGCTTCAATCAACTGTATTTATTAACCTTCAACCACAACATTGCAACCACATACATACTTATATGAGTAAGTTCTTAAGTGAACATATTATGGAATATTAACACGATGAACATATTCTAAAACCTTGCAAAATCTTGAAAATATGGCAAAAACATCAAATACGCCTTTTTGGCACCAAACATTTCCAATTCCTCTAAAGAAAAATAGGGCGTATCTGCTGATCAATGCAGAAATGATTGGTCAAAACATTGGTTAAAAACACTCTAACTTCATAACTTTTCATTTTATTTAAAATACTGTATACATAGTCATTTAATTTGATCATTTCTAACCGTTTAATTTCAATTCTCATTTATGAGTTCACATTCATGTCAAACAGTTTAACATTTAATTTCAAACAGTTTAACATTTAAGTTCACACAGTTTAATTTCTCTTGTTTATTACACATTTCACTTTTTAGTTCACTTTAGTTGAACTAAAAAGTTCACTCACTGCCCACTGTCAGAGTGTTATAGAACTCTGCATAACAGTGAGGAATACTCCCATTGGTGCACAGGGTGAGTAGGTCTTTTTTCTTTAAGGCACTGATCACTGGAGGATTTTCATACAATGAGCTGGGGTGTGTGGTTCTGGTGCCTCTGGTGCCTCTTGTTGCCTGTTGTGCCACCGTCAGTTTTCGGAAGGTTGGGGCGGTGAAATCATACTTGAAGAAGATTGTTTTTGGTTCATCTTTCGTGTAGCGGAACCATTTAATCTTCTGCCAATGAACTGATTGTCCCTCCTCATCTTTTGTTCTGTTTTTGAGTATGTGGTTGGAGAGGGACTTGAAGTACAGAAAGTCCTTGTGTCCAAGTTCATGTACACTATGGGTCGTTCTTTCTTTCCATTCTCACAAGTGTGTAGTAGCCATCATGGATGGCTACTAGACATGGAGTGTGATAGTGTGCATGCTGCAGTGGAAACTGCAAGAAGAAAAGTTTCTATTTACTCCCATTTCTATTTACTCCCATACTTCTATTTACTGATGGCTACTACACACTTGTGAGAATGGCAAGAAGGAACGACCCATACAGTGTACATGAACTTGAACACAAGGACTTTCTGGACTTCAAGTCCCTCTCCAACCACATACTCAAAAACAGAACAAAAGATGAGGAGGGACAATCAGTTCATTGGCAGAAGATTAAATGGTTCCGCTACACGAAAGATGAACCAAAAACAATCTTCTTCAAGTATGATTTCACCGCCCCAACCTTCCGAAAACTGACGGTGGCACAACAGGCAACAAGAGGCACCAGAACCACACACCCCAGCTCATTGTATGAAAATCCTCCAGTGATCAGTGCCTTAAAGAAAAAAGACCTACTCACCCTGTGCACCAATGGGAGTATTCCTCACTGTTATGCAGAGTTCTATAACACTCTGACAGTGGGCAGTGAGTGAACTTTTTAGTTCAACTAAAGTGAACTAAAAAGTGAAATGTGTAATAAACAAGAGAAATTAAACTGTTTGAAATTAAATGTTAAACTGTTTGACATGAATGTGAACTCATAAATGAGAATTGAAATTAAACGGTTAGAAATGAAATGTTAAACAGTTTGAAATGATGAAATGACTATGTATGCAGTATTTTAAATCAAATGAAAAGTTATGAAGTTAGAGTGTTTTTAACCAATGTTTTGACCAATCATTTCTGCATTGATCAGCAGATACGCCCTATTTTTCTTTAGACGAATTGGAAATGTTTGGTGCCAAAAAGGCGTATTTGATGTTTTTGCCATATTTTCAAGATTTTGCAAGGTTTTAGAATATGTTCATCGTGTTAATATTCCATAATATGTTCACTTAAGAACTTACTCATATAAGTATGTATGTGGTTGCAATGTTGTGGTTGAAGGTTAATAAATACAGTTGATTGAAGTGTGGTCAAAATTTTGTTTTGGCTCTCCTGTAAAGTTTGTCAAATGCCACTTACGCCCCTCTGGTTCCAAGCCCTCGATATTTGGATATTGGAATAATAAATAAAGTAGCCTATCTTAATTTTACACAATGTTCCTGTTTTTTGTGTGGTTTTTTTTACTGTTTTCTAAGGGTTTCTTAATTTTAGACAAGTTGACCAGCACACATTACTGTATATGCAATGCAGTATAATGCATGTGTGTCGTATGTGACATATTTTGCACACAGGTAAAGGTGCCCAATATCAGTCATTTCTAAAGTAAAAAAAAAGTGTTTTGGAAAATAGCTCTTTATTTGATAATCATTCAAATTTGTTTTCTATACAGAGATATCGACATCGGCAAATATCGGTATCGGCCATAACAGCAATATTAATATCGGTTATCGGTATCGGCCTCAATTTTCACATCGGTGCATCACTAATTGTAATCAATACAATGCAATTAATATCAACTTTCTGACAGTGTGTGTACGAGTATACAAATATGTACGAGTATCGTATACGAATTTGACAACTTGTTAAATCTTGTGAATTATTAAGACTTTCAGACTATCTTCGTACTGATTGGGCTATGGGTTTTGCGAGAAAAGGTTTAAGAAACAACAAATGCTTGATAAAATGTTTGATTTAGGGTTCGAACCAACACATGTATATACCATTGCGAATATTTGCCTTTGCAGCTGTCGGTCTCCTCCGTTTACTTGTCCTCAAACAATAATAGTCCGAAAGGTCCTTTTGGTCTTTTCAGCTGAAAAAAGAGAAAATAAAATATCATTATGTTGTTTTACATCATTCCTGTGGTAAAAGCATGGTAAGCGTTGTGGTTAATGTGCATTTACAATAAGTATCACATTAAAACTCCCAATACAGTGTGGTAAAAGCATGGTAAGTTTTGTGATTACTGTCTTTTTACTACACTTACCACAGTAAAACTAATGTTAATGTGGTAAAAGCATGGTAAGTGTTGTTTGTACTGTGCTTCTACTACAAATACAACTTTGGAACTAATTGTACTACTTTTAATCTGATATGAATATGATTAACTGATTTAAGGTCTTTAGGCCTATGCTCACAGGCAGTGTAACTTAATCACCCTGTTTTGAATTAGAAAGCAATAAAACGCAAAGCCTCAGTGGAGATGACAGATATAATGCCGTGACTGAACGTGAGCTAATCTGATTAATATCGACAAACAGAAAATACATTATATATCACACATTATTCGGACAGCGTATTTACTACTTACCAACATCTGACACACGTGAACTGATGCCAAATATCGCGATGTGTTCGGAACGAGACTTCTTCAGGCTTCTAAGGGTTTGAAACTTGCTGGCCCAGAAAAGTTCATTAAACACATCCTTAATATAGTCCAATTTAGTCATTTAATCAAAAATATCTTAATTTGTGTTCCGAAGATGAACGAAGGGGTTGGAACAACATGAGGGTGAGGAATTACTGACAGAATTTTCATTTTCGTACTTAATAATCGTGACCACCAATAGCAGCGCTTACTGATCGTGACGTGGCCAATAGCAAAGCAGAATCATTGTGGGAAATACCGACTGTATTAACGAATAAAGGTAGAATTTGTGTTCTTATCGTGTTTAACACATCTGTATTTGCCCGCGCGAGTATATACAACTTCAAAAATCGCAGCTTCAATTCAATTTACAGTTACCGTCGAAGAGAAACACAGGTCTTATCTGCCCTATATAAATAACAGCCTGTACACTCTTTAGGATGTGGAGGGTAGGGCGATGAGGCTGCGAGCTACACCTATGAACCATTGAATCACTTTGCTGGCTGGTGCACCGGCTAATCGTGGTTGCCTTGATGCACTTGCTGATCTGGCCGGGTTGACACTCATCGGATGCCTTCCACAAATGGTTTTTTTCGACTTTTTTTTTTTTTTTTCGACTTGTTTCTTCATCATAATGACACAAGAAAATCATTCAATCATTTTTTAAGATTTACAATCTGCACATCATAATAATCCCGTTCATTATTCTCTTTCGGAATGAAAGATGACATTTAAAAAAGGGTGCAGCTTGGTTTTTTTCTTTAAAAAAACAGAAATGGCTGGATTTTCTTTTACAAATGTATTGTTGTCATCAAATAATAGTATTAGAAAATTGGACGACATTTCCCATCGCTTTTTCATTTGGAATATTTATTTATACGTTTATTGGATTTCATTTGACTGATCGCATCTTTACCCAGAAGTGCCAAGTCATAGATATATACACTAGACGTGGCCTTGGCTGCGGCAGTTGATTGGAACGAATGCCTTACATATATAAATTAATTAATTAGCAAAACTTGGCCACTAAATATTTCATATTCAATTATTTTAATGATCACAATTAAAGTTTTCATTTTATTAACTGAACAACATTCAGCATTCAATCAAATATTATAAAATATGTATTATTATTAATAATGTTATTTCAACATAATATCTCGTTATTTCGACATAATATGTGTGGGTGCAACAAGCAAGATGTGCATTTGGAAATCCGGTGACGCGTGCATTGATTTTTATTAATAATCTAGTGTTTTCTGACAGTGTCGACTCGGCTGCAAAGATGAAGTTGACGATCGCCGTATAGTGAACGCGCCTATAGAGAGAAATGCACATAATGGATTACATAATCAGAGAGTAGCCTTTTTCTTTTCGTTTTGAATTATTTCGTTTAAAGACATTTCAAGCTTTGTGTATTTGATGTATTTCTCATGTCTGTGTGTGTGAGGCATACAATGAGTTTCGTTAAGTTAGGATGAGATGCGCTCCAGTTAACGTGCAATGCAAGATTATCATTTTTTTATTATTATTTATTAAATCTTATTGATCTTATTTATTAAATACAGGCTGATGAAAAATGTATTAAAATTAAGATACAATTTATACAAAACGAAATTCACTTTTACTCGTGCTGTTCACTTTTCATAAATCAACATACATGGGGAAAAAAAATAACATTATAACATTTGAACAAATATGAAAATAAATGCGCTTATTTAATGGCTACAACAGTATAGGCCTACAGACTCTCTATTTGTACAAATTGCTGCACATTCATTTAATTCTGAATTTTGCACACACAAGTTGATAGGCATTTGTTCAAATCAAGTTCATGATAATTGTGCGTGCATTTATTAATCATTATGATACTAAAATCATAACAAAGTAGGTTATGCTATGTACAAAAAAATCAGATGAGCCCAGAATATTCCAAACTGCCGTAGCCAAGGCGACATCTAGTGTATATAAACTTATTACACCGTCGTGCTAAGTCATAGGGTCCGTGCACTTTTTGATCATTTCATTTCCTGTTTAGAATGGAATAAGGAGAAATGAAAACCAGCTCGTTTATTCGTTTTTTTGGCTAGATTTTGGCTAGATTTTTCATTTTTCGTTTACAAGTCGGTTTATGGGTTCCATATTTCATTTGCACACGTGGGCGGCGCTGAAACGCCCCTTTCATCTGATTGGTCAAACCGCTCCGCCTTCAGTAAGCTGTGAGCTTTTCTTTCTGTCAGGCAGAATAAGAGTCAGTAGGCTACGAGTGCGGCACTGACAAATGCCCTTTAATGAAATAATGTCTGAAACCACCACTCACTGTTAACTACACACACTATTTGATTTAGAAATATGTTGCTGGTCACGTAATTCGTGCTGCTGCGACTTGCAAGCAACCCCATTAATGTGAGCCACAGTATATGACAGATTATATTAGCATATTTCCCATTGATAAATACAGTGCAAATAGTTCCGTCTCTTTGGATAAAAGGGAAGTGGAAATAAAAATCAATAATAGGCTGAACTGTACCATGATAATATGTCCGTAACATTTACCACTCTAGTCTTTTATTTACATCAAAAGGCAGGTAGGCGTGTGTGACATATAGCCTATGGGCTATAAATAATTTTGAATAGAAATAAAGTTTATATTTTTTGAATTTAAGCATGTGTAGCCTACTCAGTTCACATGAAAAGAAAGAGACAGAAAAGAGAGAAGCCAGAATCAGTGAACGTAAATTAAATACTGACAAAATTACCAGGTTTGGGATTAATTGTTATTATTATTATGAGAAATTGACTCCGCCTAGAACTTTGATGCTTCACCAAACTCAGCTCAGACCCTCAGACTGGTCTAACTTGCTTCTAACTGGTCAGACTTTCCCAAAAAATCCATCGACTTGAGTTATCTGAGCAATGAAGGCCGTAATACTTAATGCTGTCCACTAGAGGGGGCGACAGGATAATAAGTGTTTTCTACTCTCTTTCCCTGTTTGCATCAGTTTAAATGACAAATAAATAAATGCATGAATTTCATTATGATAACAGGTTAAACATCGTAATTAGCCAGCATAGGACGCAAATGAAAATACAATTTGATATTTGTGATATTTAAACTGTGTATTATTAATAAATATTGTTTCATATCTTGTTCATGCTTTATACATTTTAACCAGTGCTAATTTAAATAAAATGAATGAATAGAACTATATAATAATTAATTATAATATGGTAACTTTGGTCCAAAGTAATCTGTGATAAACAGTGTATAGGCCTACTATGTTTCATCTGCTTATTTATTATAGTCAAAATAATCCAGCAATTATGTTTTATCGAATGTTATTCGAATTCAAGATGTAGAAGCTCAGATCAATAATGAGGCGTACAGGCCATAAATAACAAATAGACATTACAACATTTTTTATTATTCATAAGAATTTAAGTTAATAACATCTAAAACAAAGAATACATGTATTACAGGGCAAGTATAAGTATTAGTATTTTTAATGTTTTTGAAAGAAGTTTCCTCTGCTCATCAAGCCTGCATTTATTTGATCAAAAATACAGAAAAAAAAGTAATATTGTGATATATTTTTACAATTTAAAATAATTGGTTTAAATGATCATTTATTTCTGTGATGCAAAGCTGAATTTTCAGGATCATTACTCCAGTCTATCACATGATCCTTTAGAAATAATTCTAATATGATGATTCATTATCAAAGTTGGAAACAGTTCTGCTGCTTAATATGTTTTCATAACCTGTGATACTTTTTTTAGGATACTTTGATGAATAAAAATGTAAAAAAAAAATTGAAAAAAAAATTGAAAAAAGCAATTTTTTAAAAAATAGAAATCTTTTGTAACAACAATATACACTACTGGTCAGTAATTTGAGGTCAGTATTTTTTTATTTATTTTTTTAAATAAATCAATACTTTTATTCAGCAAGGATGTGTTAAATTGATTTTAAAAAAAGTGATAGTAAAGAAGATTTATATTATTAGAAATTATATATATTTTTTAATAAATGCAGTTCTTTTTAACCTTTTATTCATCAAATATATTAGGCAGCAGAACTGTTTCCAACACTCATAATAAATCAGTCGCGTCGCGTCACCACTTTTGAATAAGAAACAATATCAAGACTATAAAACTCCTCAAAAAACGCGCACACACTCAAACCTGACTGCACATCACATTTTTTACTTTTATTGATTCTGCTTTTATTCCGGAGTCCCTTTTATTTTCATTGCTCCGGAGTCGCATATCAGTCACAAAATGCGCCACGGGGAAGAAAAAAACATCTATAGCCTAAGTCGCACTGGACTAAGTCGCATTTTTTTAGAAATTTATTTCACAAAAAAAAAAAAAAAAAATGTTACAGACAGTTCTCCGTTACGGACGTGAGCGCTCTAAAGCGGCACTAAAATAATGTTTTAAAACTTTCACAGAGACCTCAAACTGAAAGCACAAAGCCTGTCTTTAAATTTAATTTCGTTTTGTATTAATTGTATCTTAATTTTAATCGATGTTTCATCAACAAATTGTCAGGATTTAATAAGAAGTAGCCTAAATATAGGCTATTAGAAAATAAATAATCAGGATACGGAGGCGCTGGCGAACCTGGAGCTCGTCTCATAAATGAAACTCAGCGTAGGCCTATAAGGTAGCCTATTGCCTCACAGACCTGAGACATATAGATAGCTTGAAATGTCTACTTTTAAGCAGAACAATTCAAAACGAAAGAAAACAGACTGCGCTGCTTATGTAATTCGTATGAAATGTGCATTTCTCACTGGCGCTGCGAAGATCGCGAGTCGTCAACTTCATCTGTCTAGCCGACACTGACATAAAAAATAACTGTTTTATTAGTAAACAATTAAAATGTCTCCTGCTATATTTTACATAGGCCTATTTGCCTGTTCCTTACAAAACACTGACAGTGGGGTTTTTGACATTTTTTTTTTTTTTTTTTTTTTTTTGAGCAGCTGCGGCAAATTCTTTCGACACACACACACACACACACACACACACACACACACACACACACAATATTACGTAACACTCTGCGCTTATGTTTTAAAAAGATAATTTAACATATAAATAACAATTTTTAAATAGCCCACTTAAAGTGTTTATTACAAATAAATGACTAAATGCTAAAAAATTATACATTTTAATGAACAAATATATGCGTTGCATTTACAATTCTGCAGCACCCCCACTTCCCGCGGCCCTGATGGGAGGTATGTTAAACCTGAGAAAGCAGAGTAAGTCAAGCCCGTTTCTGAAAGAGAGGTAACTTATACTCAGAGTCAGTTACCATGGTAACTTACTCTGTGAACCTAACCTGGCCGGGAGCAGGTTTTCTTCGGTAAACCCAGAGTTTTTTTCGGTCTCCTCCCCTTTTTTAAAGAGGAAGTGGTGTTTAAACACCTCATTCATTCTTTCAGTACATTTTTATTAATAAAATTAATCTTTAATTAATAAATACAATATTGCTATTTTTACTGTTTTTTTTTTTTTTTTCAATTTTTTAAATAAGATGAAGTCTATTAACTCCTTAACTGGCAACTGAATATACAGTAGTAGATTAGAGTAACATAATGTAGTTCTAAACAAATTCTACAGAATTAAACTGTGGCATTTACTGAAAATCACTGAACTCTGTTCATCTGTGCAACAGAAGTTGATGGACCGTCCTCCTGCTGTTCTTCCACTTTGGGGGCGGGGGGAGAGATAAGACTACCCATTTATACTTAGCTTTAAACTTAGATTCTACTCCACATAAAAATGTGAAAAAATCTGAATGTGTAGATTGTTTGATGTGACACATAACATTATCCCCATCGTCCTGTGAAGATGAGTACACTTTATAACACTATTTGTCATAATTTCTGGTGTATTGAGTAGGCTACTTACAACTGCCTGCAGGTTTTGTTGGGACAGGAGGCTCCAAAAGACAGATATTACCATCGGAATCTGTTGGGACCAACAAAAAACCCAACCCAAAGTAAAATAAATGGAAATATCAAAAATAGCCTATATAAGAAATAACACATATGTAAACCTCTTACATTTTATGAAGGCCCTTGGATCTTCGGGAGTGACTGGCTCTGAAGTCCCTCCAGGAATTCCCCCAGCCAAAAATGCTGCTGCACTGCTAGACACTGGGATGCTATTTAGTTATTTAATATGTCAAATATTTGTAAATTCAGGTAGCCTACACCCATGATATGCTCAAACCTTACCTGATTGAATTATGTTCTTATATTTAATTTTCAGCTGCTGCCATGTTCTTTTAATACCTGCAGGATTGCACCCATGAAAATTAAAATTAGGTTGAATAACATACTGTTCTTCCAGTTTCACCTCTGATATTATAACAGTTGGGTAAGTTACTCTAAAATAGTTATTAATTACTAACTACAAATGACATCTTCAACCGTGTAATTAGATTCATGTAATAATGACTATCTTTAGAAAGTATTGGTCTACTTATTAATAAATCCCATATCAACCTCAACCACTTGAACAATACAAGGAGAGACAAGAAACTGCACTTTTAATGCTTTCAAATAAACAATATACAATTGCATGGATTATTCTTGAATTGACCAAAGTGTGTAGAGGGAGAAGGTTACATAAAAAATATACCTTTTAAAAATGTATGTTAAATATACAGAATTGTTCTATAGTCTAATGCAATTACATCAGATTTTACTTCAAATTACAGAAGAATTAAGAGTAATCCCTTTAATTAAATGACAGTATTTAGATGACTTGGTAATTAATTACACCCAACACTGTATAACTAATTAAAATGTAAACATACGCATTGACTCGAGCAACTATTTTCTCCCTAGCTAACTCTAGTTGTCCTTCGCTGCTGCAGCCGATATTTAAAAAATAATAATATGTCTTCTTACGCTTGCAGAAGCTGGTGAGAAATATGCAGACCTCTTTTTGTCTGGCGCTGTTACCATGGTGACTCATAATATCTGCACTCCATTGATAATGGCTTTTTATAGTGGTGGTGCACGCGCTTAACTCAGAGTCAGTCAACTCAGAGTTGATTGAACTAACTAATTTCCGCTGTTCTGTAACCGAAAACTCAAGAGTTTCCCATCTCAGGGTAAGCCAACTCAGTTGAACCTCCTTTCTGAAACAGGCCCCAGGGGCCCGTTCTTCGTACGTCGCTAACTCAGTTAGCTGGATTTGATTGTTGGAGATTTGGCATGATCTTGGATTGTTTGGTTCTTCGACGCTCATCCTGGACTTGCTGTCATAGCAACAGGTGCCCAAGCTTAAACCTGCTCGGGAGCAGGCTTATTTCATGTTAACAGGATTAGATCCCGGCTTTATAAGCGGAGGTGATACGGGAAGTCTTTCGCAGCCATGTCTTGTCCGTTTTTACGACAAGAACCTGTCGCTGAAGGTGGTCTCACGCTGCACAATCCACTGCCGCTTTCTGAGCATGCAGCCTGACATCAAACAATTCACCATTTACCTTGGAGAAGCGAGTCCAGAATATATCAAATAATACAAAAAGTAATGTAATCAAAAAGTAAGCAGTTGACTGATTAAAAATATCTTAGATGGTGTGTGACTCCATGTCCTACATCACAAATGTGGAAGCAAAATGGCCTGGTTCTGTGCATGACTCCAGGATTTTCAGAGAGTCACATTTATGCACATTATTTGAACGTGGTAAGGAAATATTTAATATCAAGCTCACTGTATTACATACATTTATTCTGAGCCTAACAAAACTGCATTTTTCCAGGTGCTTACGACGGGATCCTGCTTGGTGACAGGGGCTATACCTGCAGGCAGTATTTCATGACGCCATTCCCTGACCCAAACCCCGGACCACAAACCCGTTTCAATGCAGCTCTAGCCAGGACAAGGGCACGCATTGAAATGACCTTTGGGCAACTAAAGGAAAGATTTCAGTGTCTGAGGGTTGCACCTGACAGGGCCTGTGACATTATTGTTGCATGTGCCATACTCCACAATAGTGCCACCATCAGAAAGGAGAGGACCCCTGTGGTGGAGGTGCAGCCTGATGATGACCTCCAGCCAGTGCACTTGGACCAACCTAGTGGCAGAGCTGCACGGGACAGAATTGTGGAACACCATTTTTTTTTTTTTTTTTTAAAACAAAAACCTTCATTAAATGAATAGAAGACAAGACAACATGCTTAGTTCCTTGAGTTTTATTTCAATTATTCTTTGTCAAGAAAAGCCAATGATGGTCATCTTTTGCCTGCAATAAGATATATTGTTATCCAAGGTCAGCAATAGTACTCTGTGTGAAATAGTGTATTTAGCACTTACTCTGAAGTTCCTTTTGAAGCAACTCAATCTCTAGTGCCAGTTTTTTCTTCTTTAAGGTGTCAAGTTCTATTTCTCCCCTTCATTTTTCTGTTTTTTCAGGTCAAAATACTAAATTTTCTGTTGTAGATTCCGTTTATATACGGATATCACCCTGTGCCATGTTTGGATAAAAAGAATAAAAAAATAAAAAAGAACTGTCAACACAAGCCTCATGCAACAAAAATAAAAAGTACAAGTAGGTTACTACACTGCCCACCTCTGTATCACTTTGTGCAGTAGGCCTTTCCTCCTGCAACTCATATTGCAGTCAGAAATAATATGTACACAAGTTACTATAAATGAAGTAAAGTTATTTATGCACTTACAAGTACTTCCTCCAAAGGACAGTCATCTGAGAGGGTTTCTTCACTGTCCTGTGCAATGGAAACAAATGGGCATTACAAAGTGTTGCACTTTCTTCCATTTTGATGTAAAGTTAGAAAAAGTCCACTTACTGCACATATTTCAGCCACTACTTTCTTGGGAACAGGTACAAGTGTTGGTGTATTATGTAAAACTGCACAAAAGAGGAAACACAATGGCATTACAATGAACTACACTATATGAACAAATGTGATCAGTAACTCATGGCAAAATATTCTTACATTAA
Source organism: Leuciscus leuciscus (assembly GCF_965113295.1). Classification (NCBI taxonomy): domain Eukaryota; kingdom Metazoa; phylum Chordata; class Actinopteri; order Cypriniformes; family Leuciscidae; genus Leuciscus; species Leuciscus leuciscus. The sequence continues at coordinate 173,434 of NW_028118558.1, forward strand.
GTTCAGCAGTTTTCACCTTCACAAGTCAAAGCAATTGATCACTACTCAATATTTAACAGCTGAAATTACTGTACCAGCCATTTGGATTATATAGGCCTACTTAATTTAATGCGGCAAAAAAAAAAGATATATTTTACAGTGTAGCAAGATCATTTAAAGCTCATTTACCAGTAATGAAGGTGTTGCTGCTACTGGTTCCTGGCTGTTGGTCTGAGGAAGAGCTGCCCCCAGGGATGCCCTCCACAATGGGTCGGTTCACATTTAACCCCAGGGCCAGCTCTACTGCTGGGGTATAATGTGGTATAATGTGAGGGAGCAGGACCACCACCTGTTTGTTTTTTTTCAGCTCAGCCTTTTTCTTGGTTGCTGTTATAAACAGACAAACACATTTAACGGTGCTTTTCTTTTGTAAAAGAGACAAAGAACAGTAGAAGTAGAAAAGATTACCATTTTGAAGAATATTCTTGTACTTCCCTTTTACTTGTTCCCATGTTCTAGTGCAGTGTTCTTCAACCCTGCTCCCGGAGGACCCCCAACACTGCTGGTTTTCTTTGTCTCCCTAATCAAACACACCGGATTCAATTCATCAACTCATTATCACATGGGTTAATGAGCTGATGAGTTGAATCAGGTGTGTTTGATTAGGGAGACAAAGAAAACGTGCAGTGTTGGGGGTCCTCCAGGAGCAGGGTTGAAGAACACTGTTCTAGTGGGTCCTGAGGTGGCTCTGACATTAAGCAATTATGAAATGATTAAAATACAAGAATATACACTGTAATAAGTGATATAACCATAACATGGAACACTTACGCATTTCATTTGTCTGCTACTTTTTGCCAGCCCTCTCTCCTGGTTCCCTGGCGTTTTAATTAAGGTTTCATATTCTGCATAACCTTCAATAACTCTTGCTCTGCTGCGGAGAAAAACTGTGCGCGCTCTTTGGCCATGGTGAGCAGCCAATAGCAGCGTTGCTGATCAATGTTTCTACTATCGATACATATCCCCTTTTAAACCAGCGCATGAACGCGCAGTTATCTCAGATAACTCAATCCAGCTCTACTAATCATAACTGGCAGGTGTGTTCGAAGAAACGAATTAGTCAGATCATGATTAGGCCGATGATATCACCTTGGATGTCTCATAATTTGATCTTGGATGTTTCAAGCAACGTACGAAGAACGGGCCCCAGTTGCTATGACAGCAAGTCCAGGATGAGCGTCGAAGAACTCAGTTAGCTGGATTTGATTGTTTGGGTCTTCGACGCTCATCCTGGACTTGCTGTCATAGCAACTGGGGCCCGTTCTTCGTACGTTGCTTAAAACATCTGAGATCAAACGAGACATCCAAGATGATATCATCGTGCTAATCATGATCTGACTAATTTGGTTCTTCGAACACACCTGCCGGATATGATTAGTATAGCTGGATTGAGTTAGTGAGATAATTGCGCGTTCACGCTCTGGTTTAAAAGGGGATATGTATCGATAGTAGAAACATTGATCAGCAACGCTGCTATTGGCTGCTCACCATGGCCAAAGAGCGCGCTCAGTTTTTCAACGCAGCAGAGCAGGAATTTTTACTGGAAGGGTATGCAGAGTTTGAAAAATATAATTAAAACGCCAGGGAACACTGGGAATCAAAGTGTGCAAAAGCCAGGACTCGAGAGGGCTGGCAAAAAGTAACAGACAAATTAAATGCGTAAGTGTTCCATGTTATGGTTATATCACTTATTACAGTATATATTCTTGTATTTTAATAATTTCATAATTGCTTAATGTCAGAGCCACCTCAGGACCCACTAGAACATGGGAACAAGTAAAAGTGAAGTACAAGAATATTCTTCAAACTGGTAATCTTTTCTACTTCTACTGATTAGTCTCTTTTAGCAAAGACATTTTAAATGATGTGTCTGTTTGTCTGTTTATGGTTATCTGCAACCAAGGAAAAGGCGGAGCAGAAAAAAACAGGTGGTGGTCCTGCACCCCCACGTTATACCCCGGCAGAAGAGCTGGCCCTTGGGCTAAATGAGAACCGACCCATTGTGGAGGGCATTCCTGGGGGCAGCTCTTCCTTAAGGCCTATTTATACTTCTGCGTCGGACCTACGCCGGAGCCTCTACGCTGTAGGCAACGCGTTGGTTTTAATTTATACTTCTGCGTCGTTGTCCGCGTTGACGCGCAATTACTCATGCAGAGGGACCATGTGAAACCCGAGGGAGGGGTTCTAGCAGACCAATCACAGCGCTTGCGTCCGCGTAGAATTGACGCGTTGTTACATTTTTGGAGAGGTGCGCATCAGGGTACGCCAAAGGGTACGCGCGCTAAGCACAGCCTACGACGTAGCTACGGCGTAAGTTCGACGCAGAAGTATAAATAGGCCTTTAGACCTAAAGCCAGGGACCAGTAACAGCAACACCTTAATTACAGGTAAATGAGTTTTAAATCATCTTGCTACACTGTAAATAATTTGTTGCTGCATTAAATTAAGTATGTCTATAATCCAAATGGCTGGTACAGTATCAGCTCCGCTTATGAAGCCGGGATCTAATCCTGTTAACATGAAATAAGCTTGCGCACCTGTTGCTATGACAGCAAGTCCAGGAGGAGCGTCGAAGAACCAAACAATCCCAGATCATGCCAAATCGCCAATAATCAAATCCAGCTAACTGAGTTAGCGACGTACGAAGAACGGGCCCCAGGTGCGCAAGCTTAAACCTGCTCGGGAGCAGGCTTATTTCATGTTAACAGGATTAGACTGCGGCTTCATAAGCGGAGCTGATACGGGAAGTCCAGCGCTTATGAAGCCGGGATCTAATCCTGTTAACATGAAATAAGCTTGCGCACCTGTTGCTATGACAGCAAGTCCAGGATGAGCGTCGAAGAACCAAACAATCCCAGATCATGCCAAATCGCCAATAATCAAATCCAGCTAACTGAGTTAGCGACGTACGAAGAACGGGCCCTGAGGTACGAAGAACTGAGATTTTGCGTTACAATAGTGCACTTTCTGAGATATATATTTTTTCTCGTGACTGGTGAGATTGTCGTTTACATGATTCATTTGTTGGAAACGCACACTTATTTTCGACTTGTCGGAGTCGGGCTTTAACAACAGCACAAACTGTTTGCATTGCCTTAAAGCTGCCGTCGGCAAGTCTGGCAGATTGGGTCGATTAGCCAAAATTTTGAATGTTTACAACTCTCATGCCCCTCCCCACTACCAGCGAGCACCCTCCCATCGAGGTCGTGCTCGTCAGTGCGTCACTGTGCGTGTGTACCTGATTTTCTGTGAACGCGTCCGTCTCTTCAGCATCTATCAACACCATGGACTCGGAGGTAGGCTGCCCTGGCTAATCTAGCCATAGATAGCAATAACCGAGGAATTGGAAGCTTGTTAGTAGATTTTCTCTACGCCATCACGCTTCATGCAATCTCCAGGCGAACTTCAGGCGTGGCGTGTGCATGTGATATTAACATGTGCGAGTGAGGGGGATCTGTGGCGTGTGCACGACCTGTGATTGACAGTCAGATCTCACACCCCCCTGCGCTGATTGGACCTGATGAAGCGGGAGCGCTGGATTTTTGGAAAACAAATAACACGCTCCAGGTGGAGTTAGAAGCTCGGGTTTTTTTCTAAAACCACCTTATTTATGTTGTTCTGTCGGATTATAGTGTCGATTACACTGAATATGATCAAAAAAATGTTGCCGACGGCAGCTTTAAGATTATTTGCGAGTGGCTCTTTCCTTTACACTATTGGAGATGCGGAGAACTTGATGGAAAGTGCTGTCTGTCGTGTCATTCGGAGTTTACCTGGCGCTTTTAGGTTTAAAAAAACAGTTTTAGGTTTTTTTGTGGCATTTCCAAGCCACTTAAAGGAGCTGTATGTAGTTTTCAGCGGCCTCTAGCGGTGATGTTTCAGATTGCAACCAATAAGTTGACAAGCGCGTGCTCTTGCGAGCTCGAATTTATGAGCGAGCACTGTGGAATACCGGCCAGACTGAGACGCGTCACGCAACACACCAGAGAGAGCATCCCACAACATGCTAGAAACTCAGGTAAACTCCCACTGCAACGTTACAATAATAGGCTACTTTTATCAGCTTGACGTTGAACTAATGCTCCATGCTCGTCCCATGATAAGAATGGAACCCTATCAACCGTGCCGAATTTTGCCACTGCAAGCACTACTTCACATTTTCTTCAGGAAATGTATACATTCTAGGTTTGTAGATAAGGTCTCTCCATGATTCAAACGCCCTGCCGATGTTGATCCGTGTTTTTTCACCCGAAGTTCATCCGATTCACGTCTGGCCTTTAATACGAGCTTCAGCAGAAAGAAAAAAACGTTTTATTGGTTTTTTTTATCAATAAGTGGAGTTTGTGTTGGAGTCTGTGTTGTGCTGGGAGCAGGTCGTTTCTTAGTGTTATCAGACATGTCATAAGTTGCATAAGTCATAAGTCCATGTCATAAGTTGCAGTGTCGTCGCTGTTGAGTGCAAAATCAGTAGGCTAGACGAGGCGAGAGGCTCGGGAGCGCTCCGCGCATGCAGGTGACGTCACTGGATTTCGCGGTAAATCCGACCCGGCACCTTCACATAAACATAAGAATACTTGCTTTCAGAGGTAATAGCAAAACCCGAAAAGTGGATCATTTTAATGTGATACTACATACAGCACCTTTAAGACCCAATGTTGTAAAGCAGTTTTTTTTTTAAGCAGTTTTTTTTTAGGCTATCATAATTTTTTATGAAGATCATGCATTCATGACCATGCCGATTACAGTATATGTTACTCAGGCTTCACTAACGTGATTGGTACCATAGACTATAGGCTAGACCAGGGGTCGGCAACCTAAGGCACGCGTGCCAAATGCGACTCTGATACTTTCCAGACAAGTTACATACTCTCCTGTCACTTGTTTCAAGAGCTTCACTTGGTCAAAAAACCAAGTGATAACCTGTACAATGTAAAATTGTCAACATCAAATTATGTACTACATATTACAGCATTGTTTCAATACAAGACATACCAATGGACTCGTGCAGCTTTCTGTCTTCTTTGGGCACCAGATGTTCCTTCCTCACCCGAAACAAAGGACTTATTCGATTAGCTTGCGTTGATATAAGGACTGGTCTTCCTTCTCTGCTGTAAAACAAGAAAGTCTCGACTTACTCTATGTGCAATTACTATTGTTCTTGAAACATAAATTAAGACAGTTATAAATAAGTTATTATTTGTATAGCGCTTTTCACAATACAGATTGTATCAAAGCAGCTTCACAGTATTAAATTAAAATAATACAACAATGTTTGTTTCAAGAGGAATTTATTGATTGATAAAATTAAATTAAATATTCCCAAAATATCCCCAACTGAGCAAGGCAAAGGCAACAGTGGCAAGGAACCGAAAAACTCCATCAAGTGACCTAATGGTGTCCTAAAACTCCATCAGGTGACCTAATGGAGAAAAAAAACCTTGGGAGAACCCAGGCTCAGTCGGGGGCCAGTTCTCCTCTGGCATTTATGAGCTACAGGCCGGATTGTAGTTTGAACTGTAGGATTATATGAATGCCTGGCTGAAGAGATGCGACTTTAATCTAGTTTTAAACTGGGAGAGCGAGTCTGAGCAACGAACAGTATCAGGAAGACTATTCCAGAGTTTTGGAGCCAAATGTGAAAATGCTCTCCCTCCTTTGGTGGTTCTGGATATCCTAGGTATGACCAAAAGCCTTGAATTTAGTGATCTTAAAGAGCGCGATGGATTATAGGGGCGATAGAAGATCCGTTAAATAGACTGGAGCTAAGCCGTTTAGAGCTTTATAAGTCAGTAGCAATACCTTATAATTAATACGGAACTTTATAGGTAACCAATGCAGTGATGATAAAATCGCTGTTATATGATCATATTTTCTTGATCTCGTAAGAACTCTAGCGGCGGCGATTCAGGAGAGAGCATTTGATGAGTAAATACCGATTTCAATATTCTAGAAACTTTACCTGGGAAGGGCTGATCCCGGCAAGATTCGCTGCGACTCACTAGTAGCTCTTGTGAGGGTTGGCTCTTAAAAGAGCTGTTGAGTTTGATATTGTAGAGCTTAAAAAAAAAAAAAAGGACCAAGTAATCCTGCAAGACGGAAAGGAAGGTAATTTTAATACATTACTTGCAAATAGTCAGTTTATGTATAACTGTAGGATATTTTTTTCTGTAAAGAGTGTTGAATAATTAAATTTTAAAAGCATTTTTATATTATAAGTTCACTGATATGTGGGGGCATTTCTATGAATAAAAGTACGTCTTTAATAGCAAGCAATAATCATGTGAAAATGATTTACATGCAAACGGGACAGTTATCAGCAGTGTAACTGGTCTGATTATGACAAAATAATCGAGTATCTGATGTCATGTGACAAGTAAGATAAGCTTTTCCACCCCTGCAAACAGAGGTAGGTTATGAGGTGTGGAGAGACGTCATGTATCACTGGAACATAAACAGACGGGGACCAATTTGTAATAATTGTAATTAGTGGTGCACGATATATCGGCCGCCGATATAATATCGGCCGATATGGTCATTTTTTTACACATCGGTATCGTTCCGATGTCAAAATATGGCCGATGTGAACAGGCCGACATTTGACGTGTGAAGTTGAAGATGAAGTTGACGATGCTGACTCGATCTTAGCAGTAGTGAATGTGCCTGAGATAAATACACATTTCATACAGATGACATAAGCAGAGAACAGTCTGTTTTCTTTCGTTTTGAATTGTTCTGTTTAAAAATAGACATTTCAAGCTTTCTATATATGTCTCCGGTCTGTGAGGCAGGTAGATTTCGGTTCATTGATGAGACGCGCTCCAGGTTCACGCGCCCTCGCCTCCGTGTCCTGATTAAATATTTTCTACTATATTTACTTCTTATTTAATTCAATCCAGGCAATTGGTTGATGAAACATTTATCAAAATTAAGATACAATTAATACAAAACGAAATTAAATTTAAAGACAGGCTTTTTGTGCTTTCTGTTTGAGGTCTCTGTGAAAGTTTTAAAGCAGTCTTAGTGGCGCTTTCAGAGCGCTCAAGTCAACTGTCCCGTCCGTAACATTGTTAACGCAGTCCAGTGCGACTTATGTTTTTTTCCTCTTCATGACACATTTTTGACTGATCGTTTTTTGACTCGTAGATATTTGAATATATTGCTTGATATTTGATACCCGTTCGAATTAGATTTTTCTCAAAAGTGACAGCACGTGTGATTTGTGGATTACTGATAAGCGCGAGTGGAGAAACAGGCGTTTATTGATTCATTCTCAGTGTTGAGAAACGTATAGCCTTCATGTGTTACGTTATTGTATTAATAATAACTAAAGTAGCCTACCTAATTATGTTACATATTTATTTTGTATGAAAACTAGCGCGTTCGTTACTTGTGGATTAAAAAGTAGGCTACCGTTGTATCAGTGCTGCGCGAGCTCTCTCTCTCACAAACACGGACGCGTGCACACACAGAGAGAGAAGATAATTGTAAAATGAAAAATTGACGGGCTAAGTTTAAATTTTGTTCTTGCTTGTTTTTTTTCTGTCAAAATATCAGAAAGTATTTTGTATTATCCATCCGTGTTTTTAAAATTCGTTAAATGACGGACGTTTTACTGTTAACACAGCCCATGTCGGATTGGTCTTATAGCCTAGGCTACTTGTTATTATTTTAAGAATGATTCGTTATGCTATTATTGGACTCCTGTCTATTCATTGTCAACTGTTTTCTATAAATATGTTTGTATTGGCTAACATTTATTCAGTTAATGAGTGTCCTGTTTAAAATGTGCAATGTTCAAACGCAAAGACAGCACGTCACAAATAGAAGCCCTTTTCCCTGTGGTATTTTTTAGTATCATATCGAGGGCTTGGAACCAGAGGGGCGTAAGTGGCATTTTGGGCGAAAATGAGTTCTATATATCAAATTAAAGGTCTTGATGAGCTCTATCTAGTTGTGCCAAAAAGACGCATCAGAAATCAACTTGTATTGAATAAAGCAACAAAACAACAAAGACCTAACACAAAAGTTTGAGCATTGTTTGGAGCCAGAGGGGCGTATGTCCACTTACGCCCTTCTGGCTCTAAAAAATACATGTATGGCCTACACATTGTTTGGAACCAGAGGGGCGCAAGTGGCATTTGACAAACTTTACAGGAGAGCCAAAACAAAATTTTGACCACGCTTCAATCAACTGTATTTATTAACCTTCAACCACAACATTGCAACCACATACATACTTATATGAGTAAGTTCTTAAGTGAACATATTATGGAATATTAACACGATGAACATATTCTAAAACCTTGCAAAATCTTGAAAATATGGCAAAAACATCAAATACGCCTTTTTGGCACCAAACATTTCCAATTCCTCTAAAGAAAAATAGGGCGTATCTGCTGATCAATGCAGAAATGATTGGTCAAAACATTGGTTAAAAACACTCTAACTTCATAACTTTTCATTTTATTTAAAATACTGTATACATAGTCATTTAATTTGATCATTTCTAACCGTTTAATTTCAATTCTCATTTATGAGTTCACATTCATGTCAAACAGTTTAACATTTAATTTCAAACAGTTTAACATTTAAGTTCACACAGTTTAATTTCTCTTGTTTATTACACATTTCACTTTTTAGTTCACTTTAGTTGAACTAAAAAGTTCACTCACTGCCCACTGTCAGAGTGTTATAGAACTCTGCATAACAGTGAGGAATACTCCCATTGGTGCACAGGGTGAGTAGGTCTTTTTTCTTTAAGGCACTGATCACTGGAGGATTTTCATACAATGAGCTGGGGTGTGTGGTTCTGGTGCCTCTGGTGCCTCTTGTTGCCTGTTGTGCCACCGTCAGTTTTCGGAAGGTTGGGGCGGTGAAATCATACTTGAAGAAGATTGTTTTTGGTTCATCTTTCGTGTAGCGGAACCATTTAATCTTCTGCCAATGAACTGATTGTCCCTCCTCATCTTTTGTTCTGTTTTTGAGTATGTGGTTGGAGAGGGACTTGAAGTACAGAAAGTCCTTGTGTCCAAGTTCATGTACACTATGGGTCGTTCTTTCTTTCCATTCTCACAAGTGTGTAGTAGCCATCATGGATGGCTACTAGACATGGAGTGTGATAGTGTGCATGCTGCAGTGGAAACTGCAAGAAGAAAAGTTTCTATTTACTCCCATTTCTATTTACTCCCATACTTCTATTTACTGATGGCTACTACACACTTGTGAGAATGGCAAGAAGGAACGACCCATACAGTGTACATGAACTTGAACACAAGGACTTTCTGGACTTCAAGTCCCTCTCCAACCACATACTCAAAAACAGAACAAAAGATGAGGAGGGACAATCAGTTCATTGGCAGAAGATTAAATGGTTCCGCTACACGAAAGATGAACCAAAAACAATCTTCTTCAAGTATGATTTCACCGCCCCAACCTTCCGAAAACTGACGGTGGCACAACAGGCAACAAGAGGCACCAGAACCACACACCCCAGCTCATTGTATGAAAATCCTCCAGTGATCAGTGCCTTAAAGAAAAAAGACCTACTCACCCTGTGCACCAATGGGAGTATTCCTCACTGTTATGCAGAGTTCTATAACACTCTGACAGTGGGCAGTGAGTGAACTTTTTAGTTCAACTAAAGTGAACTAAAAAGTGAAATGTGTAATAAACAAGAGAAATTAAACTGTTTGAAATTAAATGTTAAACTGTTTGACATGAATGTGAACTCATAAATGAGAATTGAAATTAAACGGTTAGAAATGAAATGTTAAACAGTTTGAAATGATGAAATGACTATGTATGCAGTATTTTAAATCAAATGAAAAGTTATGAAGTTAGAGTGTTTTTAACCAATGTTTTGACCAATCATTTCTGCATTGATCAGCAGATACGCCCTATTTTTCTTTAGACGAATTGGAAATGTTTGGTGCCAAAAAGGCGTATTTGATGTTTTTGCCATATTTTCAAGATTTTGCAAGGTTTTAGAATATGTTCATCGTGTTAATATTCCATAATATGTTCACTTAAGAACTTACTCATATAAGTATGTATGTGGTTGCAATGTTGTGGTTGAAGGTTAATAAATACAGTTGATTGAAGTGTGGTCAAAATTTTGTTTTGGCTCTCCTGTAAAGTTTGTCAAATGCCACTTACGCCCCTCTGGTTCCAAGCCCTCGATATTTGGATATTGGAATAATAAATAAAGTAGCCTATCTTAATTTTACACAATGTTCCTGTTTTTTGTGTGGTTTTTTTTACTGTTTTCTAAGGGTTTCTTAATTTTAGACAAGTTGACCAGCACACATTACTGTATATGCAATGCAGTATAATGCATGTGTGTCGTATGTGACATATTTTGCACACAGGTAAAGGTGCCCAATATCAGTCATTTCTAAAGTAAAAAAAAAGTGTTTTGGAAAATAGCTCTTTATTTGATAATCATTCAAATTTGTTTTCTATACAGAGATATCGACATCGGCAAATATCGGTATCGGCCATAACAGCAATATTAATATCGGTTATCGGTATCGGCCTCAATTTTCACATCGGTGCATCACTAATTGTAATCAATACAATGCAATTAATATCAACTTTCTGACAGTGTGTGTACGAGTATACAAATATGTACGAGTATCGTATACGAATTTGACAACTTGTTAAATCTTGTGAATTATTAAGACTTTCAGACTATCTTCGTACTGATTGGGCTATGGGTTTTGCGAGAAAAGGTTTAAGAAACAACAAATGCTTGATAAAATGTTTGATTTAGGGTTCGAACCAACACATGTATATACCATTGCGAATATTTGCCTTTGCAGCTGTCGGTCTCCTCCGTTTACTTGTCCTCAAACAATAATAGTCCGAAAGGTCCTTTTGGTCTTTTCAGCTGAAAAAAGAGAAAATAAAATATCATTATGTTGTTTTACATCATTCCTGTGGTAAAAGCATGGTAAGCGTTGTGGTTAATGTGCATTTACAATAAGTATCACATTAAAACTCCCAATACAGTGTGGTAAAAGCATGGTAAGTTTTGTGATTACTGTCTTTTTACTACACTTACCACAGTAAAACTAATGTTAATGTGGTAAAAGCATGGTAAGTGTTGTTTGTACTGTGCTTCTACTACAAATACAACTTTGGAACTAATTGTACTACTTTTAATCTGATATGAATATGATTAACTGATTTAAGGTCTTTAGGCCTATGCTCACAGGCAGTGTAACTTAATCACCCTGTTTTGAATTAGAAAGCAATAAAACGCAAAGCCTCAGTGGAGATGACAGATATAATGCCGTGACTGAACGTGAGCTAATCTGATTAATATCGACAAACAGAAAATACATTATATATCACACATTATTCGGACAGCGTATTTACTACTTACCAACATCTGACACACGTGAACTGATGCCAAATATCGCGATGTGTTCGGAACGAGACTTCTTCAGGCTTCTAAGGGTTTGAAACTTGCTGGCCCAGAAAAGTTCATTAAACACATCCTTAATATAGTCCAATTTAGTCATTTAATCAAAAATATCTTAATTTGTGTTCCGAAGATGAACGAAGGGGTTGGAACAACATGAGGGTGAGGAATTACTGACAGAATTTTCATTTTCGTACTTAATAATCGTGACCACCAATAGCAGCGCTTACTGATCGTGACGTGGCCAATAGCAAAGCAGAATCATTGTGGGAAATACCGACTGTATTAACGAATAAAGGTAGAATTTGTGTTCTTATCGTGTTTAACACATCTGTATTTGCCCGCGCGAGTATATACAACTTCAAAAATCGCAGCTTCAATTCAATTTACAGTTACCGTCGAAGAGAAACACAGGTCTTATCTGCCCTATATAAATAACAGCCTGTACACTCTTTAGGATGTGGAGGGTAGGGCGATGAGGCTGCGAGCTACACCTATGAACCATTGAATCACTTTGCTGGCTGGTGCACCGGCTAATCGTGGTTGCCTTGATGCACTTGCTGATCTGGCCGGGTTGACACTCATCGGATGCCTTCCACAAATGGTTTTTTTCGACTTTTTTTTTTTTTTTTCGACTTGTTTCTTCATCATAATGACACAAGAAAATCATTCAATCATTTTTTAAGATTTACAATCTGCACATCATAATAATCCCGTTCATTATTCTCTTTCGGAATGAAAGATGACATTTAAAAAAGGGTGCAGCTTGGTTTTTTTCTTTAAAAAAACAGAAATGGCTGGATTTTCTTTTACAAATGTATTGTTGTCATCAAATAATAGTATTAGAAAATTGGACGACATTTCCCATCGCTTTTTCATTTGGAATATTTATTTATACGTTTATTGGATTTCATTTGACTGATCGCATCTTTACCCAGAAGTGCCAAGTCATAGATATATACACTAGACGTGGCCTTGGCTGCGGCAGTTGATTGGAACGAATGCCTTACATATATAAATTAATTAATTAGCAAAACTTGGCCACTAAATATTTCATATTCAATTATTTTAATGATCACAATTAAAGTTTTCATTTTATTAACTGAACAACATTCAGCATTCAATCAAATATTATAAAATATGTATTATTATTAATAATGTTATTTCAACATAATATCTCGTTATTTCGACATAATATGTGTGGGTGCAACAAGCAAGATGTGCATTTGGAAATCCGGTGACGCGTGCATTGATTTTTATTAATAATCTAGTGTTTTCTGACAGTGTCGACTCGGCTGCAAAGATGAAGTTGACGATCGCCGTATAGTGAACGCGCCTATAGAGAGAAATGCACATAATGGATTACATAATCAGAGAGTAGCCTTTTTCTTTTCGTTTTGAATTATTTCGTTTAAAGACATTTCAAGCTTTGTGTATTTGATGTATTTCTCATGTCTGTGTGTGTGAGGCATACAATGAGTTTCGTTAAGTTAGGATGAGATGCGCTCCAGTTAACGTGCAATGCAAGATTATCATTTTTTTATTATTATTTATTAAATCTTATTGATCTTATTTATTAAATACAGGCTGATGAAAAATGTATTAAAATTAAGATACAATTTATACAAAACGAAATTCACTTTTACTCGTGCTGTTCACTTTTCATAAATCAACATACATGGGGGAAAAAAATAACATTAGAACATTTGAACAAATATGAAAATAAATGCGCTTATTTAATGGCTACAACAGTATAGGCCTACAGACTCTCTATTTGTACAAATTGCTGCACATTCATTTAATTCTGAATTTTGCACACACAAGTTGATAGGCATTTGTTCAAATCAAGTTCATGATAATTGTGCGTGCATTTATTAATCATTATGATACTAAAATCATAACAAAGTAGGTTATGCTATGTACAAAAAAATCAGATGAGCCCAGAATATTCCAAACTGCCGTAGCCAAGGCGACATCTAGTGTATATAAACTTATTACACCGTCGTGCTAAGTCATAGGGTCCGTGCACTTTTTGATCATTTCATTTCCTGTTTAGAATGGAATAAGGAGAAATGAAAACCAGCTCGTTTATTCGTTTTTTTGGCTAGATTTTGGCTAGATTTTTCATTTTTCGTTTACAAGTCGGTTTATGGGTTCCATATTTCATTTGCACACGTGGGCGGCGCTGAAACGCCCCTTTCATCTGATTGGTCAAACCGCTCCGCCTTCAGTAAGCTGTGAGCTTTTCTTTCTGTCAGGCAGAATAAGAGTCAGTAGGCTACGAGTGCGGCACTGACAAATGCCCTTTAATGAAATAATGTCTGAAACCACCACTCACTGTTAACTACACACACTATTTGATTTAGAAATATGTTGCTGGTCACGTAATTCGTGCTGCTGCGACTTGCAAGCAACCCCATTAATGTGAGCCACAGTATATGACAGATTATATTAGCATATTTCCCATTGATAAATACAGTGCAAATAGTTCCGTCTCTTTGGATAAAAGGGAAGTGGAAATAAAAATCAATAATAGGCTGAACTGTACCATGATAATATGTCCGTAACATTTACCACTCTAGTCTTTTATTTACATCAAAAGGCAGGTAGGCGTGTGTGACATATAGCCTATGGGCTATAAATAATTTTGAATAGAAATAAAGTTTATATTTTTTGAATTTAAGCATGTGTAGCCTACTCAGTTCACATGAAAAGAAAGAGACAGAAAAGAGAGAAGCCAGAATCAGTGAACGTAAATTAAATACTGACAAAATTACCAGGTTTGGGATTAATTGTTATTATTATTATGAGAAATTGACTCCGCCTAGAACTTTGATGCTTCACCAAACTCAGCTCAGACCCTCAGACTGGTCTAACTTGCTTCTAACTGGTCAGACTTTCCCAAAAAATCCATCGACTTGAGTTATCTGAGCAATGAAGGCCGTAATACTTAATGCTGTCCACTAGAGGGGGCGACAGGATAATAAGTGTTTTCTACTCTCTTTCCCTGTTTGCATCAGTTTAAATGACAAATAAATAAATGCATGAATTTCATTATGATAACAGGTTAAACATCGTAATTAGCCAGCATAGGACGCAAATGAAAATACAATTTGATATTTGTGATATTTAAACTGTGTATTATTAATAAATATTGTTTCATATCTTGTTCATGCTTTATACATTTTAACCAGTGCTAATTTAAATAAAATGAATGAATAGAACTATATAATAATTAATTATAATATGGTAACTTTGGTCCAAAGTAATCTGTGATAAACAGTGTATAGGCCTACTATGTTTCATCTGCTTATTTATTATAGTCAAAATAATCCAGCAATTATGTTTTATCGAATGTTATTCGAATTCAAGATGTAGAAGCTCAGATCAATAATGAGGCGTACAGGCCATAAATAACAAATAGACATTACAACATTTTTTATTATTCATAAGAATTTAAGTTAATAACATCTAAAACAAAGAATACATGTATTACAGGGCAAGTATAAGTATTAGTATTTTTAATGTTTTTGAAAGAAGTTTCCTCTGCTCATCAAGCCTGCATTTATTTGATCAAAAATACAGAAAAAAAAGTAATATTGTGATATATTTTTACAATTTAAAATAATTGGTTTAAATGATCATTTATTTCTGTGATGCAAAGCTGAATTTTCAGGATCATTACTCCAGTCTATCACATGATCCTTTAGAAATAATTCTAATATGATGATTCATTATCAAAGTTGGAAACAGTTCTGCTGCTTAATATGTTTTCATAACCTGTGATACTTTTTTTAGGATACTTTGATGAATAAAAATGTAAAAAAAAAATTGAAAAAAAAATTGAAAAAAGCAATTTTTTAAAAAATAGAAATCTTTTGTAACAACAATATACACTACTGGTCAGTAATTTGAGGTCAGTATTTTTTTATTTATTTTTTTAAATAAATCAATACTTTTATTCAGCAAGGATGTGTTAAATTGATTTTAAAAAAAGTGATAGTAAAGAAGATTTATATTATTAGAAATTATATATATTTTTTAATAAATGCAGTTCTTTTTAACCTTTTATTCATCAAATATATTAGGCAGCAGAACTGTTTCCAACACTCATAATAAATCAGTCGCGTCGCGTCACCACTTTTGAATAAGAAACAATATCAAGACTATAAAACTCCTCAAAAAACGCGCACACACTCAAACCTGACTGCACATCACATTTTTTACTTTTATTGATTCTGCTTTTATTCCGGAGTCCCTTTTATTTTCATTGCTCCGGAGTCGCATATCAGTCACAAAATGCGCCACGGGGAAGAAAAAAACATCTATAGCCTAAGTCGCACTGGACTAAGTCGCATTTTTTTAGAAATTTATTTCACAAAAAAAAAAAAAAAAAATGTTACAGACAGTTCTCCGTTACGGACGTGAGCGCTCTAAAGCGGCACTAAAATAATGTTTTAAAACTTTCACAGAGACCTCAAACTGAAAGCACAAAGCCTGTCTTTAAATTTAATTTCGTTTTGTATTAATTGTATCTTAATTTTAATCGATGTTTCATCAACAAATTGTCAGGATTTAATAAGAAGTAGCCTAAATATAGGCTATTAGAAAATAAATAATCAGGATACGGAGGCGCTGGCGAACCTGGAGCTCGTCTCATAAATGAAACTCAGCGTAGGCCTATAAGGTAGCCTATTGCCTCACAGACCTGAGACATATAGATAGCTTGAAATGTCTACTTTTAAGTAGAACAATTCAAAACGAAAGAAAACAGACTGCGCTGCTTATGTAATTCGTATGAAATGTGCATTTCTCACTGGCGCTGCGAAGATCGCGAGTCGTCAACTTCATCTGTCTAGCCGACACTGACATAAAAAATAACTGTTTTATTAGTAAACAATTAAAATGTCTCCTGCTATATTTTACATAGGCCTATTTGCCTGTTCCTTACAAAACACTGACAGTGGGGTTTTTGACGTTTTTTTTTTTTTTTTTTTTTTTTTTTGAGCAGCTGCGGCAAATTCTTTCGACACACACACACACACACACACACACACACACACACACACACACACACACACACAATATTACGTAACACTCTGCGCTTATGTTTTAAAAAGATAATTTAACATATAAATAACAATTTTTAAATAGCCCACTTAAAGTGTTTATTACAAATAAATGACTAAATGCTAAAAAATTATACATTTTAATGAACAAATATATGCGTTGCATTTACAATTCTGCAGCACCCCCACTTCCCGCGGCCCTGATGGGAGGTATGTTAAACCTGAGAAAGCAGAGTAAGTCAAGCCCGTTTCTGAAAGAGAGGTAACTTATACTCAGAGTCAGTTACCATGGTAACTTACTCTGTGAACCTAACCTGGCCGGGAGCAGGTTTTCTTCGGTAAACCCAGAGTTTTTTTCGGTCTCCTCCCCTTTTTTAAAGAGGAAGTGGTGTTTAAACACCTCATTCATTCTTTCAGTACATTTTTATTAATAAAATTAATCTTTAATTAATAAATACAATATTGCTATTTTTACTGTTTTTTTTTTTTTTTTTTTAATTTTTTAAATAAGATGAAGTCTATTAACTCCTTAACTGGCAACTGAATATACAGTAGTAGATTAGAGTTACATAATGTAGTTCTAAACAAATTCTACAGAATTAAACTGTGGCATTTACTGAAAATCACTGAACTCTGTTCATCTGTGCAACAGAAGTTGATGGACCGTCCTCCTGCTGTTCTTCCACTTTGGGGGCGGGGGGAGAGATAAGACTACCCATTTATACTTAGCTTTAAACTTAGATTCTACTCCACATAAAAATGTGAAAAAATCTGAATGTGTAGATTGTTTGATGTGACACATAACATTATCCCCATCGTCCTGTGAAGATGAGTACACTTTATAACACTATTTGTCATAATTTCTGGTGTATTGAGTAGGCTACTTACAACTGCCTGCAGGTTTTGTTGGGACAGGAGGCTCCAAAAGACAGATATTACCATCGGAATCTGTTGGGACCAACAAAAAACCCAACCCAAAGTAAAATAAATGGAAATATCAAAAATAGCCTATATAAGAAATAACACATATGTAAACCTCTTACATTTTATGAAGGCCCTTGGATCTTCGGGAGTGACTGGCTCTGAAGTCCCTCCAGGAATTCCCCCAGCCAAAAATGCTGCTGCACTGCTAGACACTGGGATGCTATTTAGTTATTTAATATGTCAAATATTTGTCAATTCAGGTAGCCTACACCCATGATATGCTCAAACCTTACCTGATTGAATTATGTTCTTATATTTAATTTTCAGCTGCTGCCATGTTCTTTTAATACCTGCAGGATTGCACCCATGAAAATTAAAATTAGGTTGAATAACATACTGTTCTTCCAGTTTCACCTCTGATATTATAACAGTTGGGTAAGTTACTCTAAAATAGTTATTAATTACTAACTACAAATGACATCTTCAACCGTGTAATTAGATTCATGTAATAATGACTATCTTTAGAAAGTATTGGTCTACTTATTAATAAATCCCATATCAACCTCAACCACTTGAACAATACAAGGAGAGACAAGAAACTGCACTTTTAATGCTTTCAAATAAACAATATACAATTGCATGGATTATTCTTGAATTGACCAAAGTGTGTAGAGGGAGAAGGTTACATAAAAAATATACCTTTTAAAAATGTATGTTAAATATACAGAATTGTTCTATAGTCTAATGCAATTACATCAGATTTTACTTCAAATTACAGAAGAATTAAGAGTAATCCCTTTAATTAAATGACAGTATTTAGATGACTTGGTAATTAATTACACCCAACACTGTATAACTAATTAAAATGTAAACATACGCATTGACTCGAGCAACTATTTTCTCCCTAGCTAACTCTAGTTGTCCTTCGCTGCTGCAGCCGATATTTAAAAAATAATAATATGTCTTCTTACGCTTGCAGAAGCTGGTGAGAAATATGCAGACCTCTTTTTGTCTGGCGCTGTTACCATGGTGACTCATAATATCTGCACTCCATTGATAATGGCTTTTTATAGTGGTGGTGCACGCGCTTAACTCAGAGTCAGTCAACTCAGAGTTGATTGAACTAACTAATTTCCGCTGTTCTGTAACCGAAAACTCAAGAGTTTCCCATCTCAGGGTAAGCCAACTCAGTTGAACCTCCTTTCTGAAACAGGCCCCAGGGGCCCGTTCTTCGTACGTCGCTAACTCAGTTAGCTGGATTTGATTGTTGGAGATTTGGCATGATCTTGGATTGTTTGGTTCTTCGACGCTCATCCTGGACTTGCTGTCATAGCAACAGGTGCCCAAGCTTAAACCTGCTCGGGAGCAGGCTTATTTCATGTTAACAGGATTAGATCCCGGCTTTATAAGCGGAGGTGATACGGGAAGTCTTTCGCAGCCATGTCTTGTCCGTTTTTACGACAAGAACCTGTCGCTGAAGGTGGTCTCACGCTGCACAATCCACTGCCGCTTTCTGAGCATGCAGCCTGACATCAAACAATTCACCATTTACCTTGGAGAAGCGAGTCCAGAATATATCAAATAATACAAAAAGTAATGTAATCAAAAAGTAAGCAGTTGACTGATTAAAAATATCTTAGATGGTGTGTGACTCCATGTCCTACATCACAAATGTGGAAGCAAAATGGCCTGGTTCTGTGCATGACTCCAGGATTTTCAGAGAGTCACATTTATGCACATTATTTGAACGTGGTAAGGAAATATTTAATATCAAGCTCACTGTATTACATACATTTATTCTGAGCCTAACAAAACTGCATTTTTCCAGGTGCTTACGACGGGATCCTGCTTGGTGACAGGGGCTATACCTGCAGGCAGTATTTCATGACGCCATTCCCTGACCCAAACCCCGGACCACAAACCCGTTTCAATGCAGCTCTAGCCAGGACAAGGGCACGCATTGAAATGACCTTTGGGCAACTAAAGGAAAGATTTCAGTGTCTGAGGGTTGCACCTGACAGGGCCTGTGACATTATTGTTGCATGTGCCATACTCCACAATAGTGCCACCATCAGAAAGGAGAGGACCCCTGTGGTGGAGGTGCAGCCTGATGATGACCTCCAGCCAGTGCACTTGGACCAACCTAGTGGCAGAGCTGCACGGGACAGAATTGTGGAACACCATTTTTTTTTTTTTTTTTTAAAACAAAAACCTTCATTAAATGAATAGAAGACAAGACAACATGCTTAGTTCCTTGAGTTTTATTTCAATTATTCTTTGTCAAGAAAAGCCAATGATGGTCATCTTTTGCCTGCAATAAGATATATTGTTATCCAAGGTCAGCAATAGTACTCTGTGTGAAATAGTGTATTTAGCACTTACTCTGAAGTTCCTTTTGAAGCAACTCAATCTCTAGTGCCAGTTTTTTCTTCTTTAAGGTGTCAAGTTCTATTTCTCCCCTTCATTTTTCTGTTTTTTCAGGTCAAAATACTAAATTTTCTGTTGTAGATTCCGTTTATATACGGATATCACCCTGTGCCATGTTTGGATAAAAAGAATAAAAAAATAAAAAAGAACTGTCAACACAAGCCTCATGCAACAAAAATAAAAAGTACAAGTAGGTTACTACACTGCCCACCTCTGTATCACTTTGTGCAGTAGGCCTTTCCTCCTGCAACTCATATTGCAGTCAGAAATAATATGTACACAAGTTACTATAAATGAAGTAAAGTTATTTATGCACTTACAAGTACTTCCTCCAAAGGACAGTCATCTGAGAGGGTTTCTTCACTGTCCTGTGCAATGGAAACAAATGGGCATTACAAAGTGTTGCACTTTCTTCCCTTTTGATGTAAAGTTAGAAAAAGTCCACTTACTGCACATATTTCAGCCACTACTTTCTTGGGAACAGGTACAAGTGTTGGTGTATTATGTAAAACTGCACAAAAGAGGAAACACAATGGCATTACAATGAACTACACTATATGAACAAATGTGATCAGTAACTCATGGCAAAATATTCTTACATTAAGTTCAGCAGTTTTCACCTTCACAAGTCAAAGCAATTGATCACTACTCAATATTTAACAGCTGAAATTACTGTACCAGCCATTTGGATTATATAGGCCTACTTAATTTAATGCGGCAAAAAAAAAAGATATATTTTACAGTGTAGCAAGATCATTTAAAGCTCATTTACCAGTAATGAAGGTGTTGCTGCTACTGGTTCCTGGCTGTTGGTCTGAGGAAGAGCTGCCCCCAGGGATGCCCTCCACAATGGGTCGGTTCACATTTAACCCCAGGGCCAGCTCTACTGCTGGGGTATAATGTGGTATAATGTGAGGGAGCAGGACCACCACCTGTTTGTTTTTTTTCAGCTCAGCCTTTTTCTTGGTTGCTGTTATAAACAGACAAACACATTTAACGGTGCTTTTCTTTTGTAAAAGAGACAAAGAACAGTAGAAGTAGAAAAGATTACCATTTTGAAGAATATTCTTGTACTTCCCTTTTACTTGTTCCCATGTTCTAGTGCAGTGTTCTTCAACCCTGCTCCCGGAGGACCCCCAACACTGCTGGTTTTCTTTGTCTCCCTAATCAAACACACCGGATTCAATTCATCAACTCATTATCACATGGGTTAATGAGCTGATGAGTTGAATCAGGTGTGTTTGATTAGGGAGACAAAGAAAACGTGCAGTGTTGGGGGTCCTCCAGGAGCAGGGTTGAAGAACACTGTTCTAGTGGGTCCTGAGGTGGCTCTGACATTAAGCAATTATGAAATGATTAAAATACAAGAATATACACTGTAATAAGTGATATAACCATAACATGGAACACTTACGCATTTCATTTGTCTGCTACTTTTTGCCAGCCCTCTCTCCTGGTTCCCTGGCGTTTTAATTAAGGTTTCATATTCTGCATAACCTTCAATAACTCTTGCTCTGCTGCGGAGAAAAACTGTGCGCGCTCTTTGGCCATGGTGAGCAGCCAATAGCAGCGTTGCTGATCAATGTTTCTACTATCGATACATATCCCCTTTTAAACCAGCGCATGAACGCGCAGTTATCTCAGATAACTCAATCCAGCTCTACTAATCATAACTGGCAGGTGTGTTCGAAGAAACGAATTAGTCAGATCATGATTAGGCCGATGATATCACCTTGGATGTCTCATAATTTGATCTTGGATGTTTCAAGCAACGTACGAAGAACGGGCCCCAGTTGCTATGACAGCAAGTCCAGGATGAGCGTCGAAGAACTCAGTTAGCTGGATTTGATTGTTTGGGTCTTCGACGCTCATCCTGGACTTGCTGTCATAGCAACTGGGGCCCGTTCTTCGTACGTTGCTTAAAACATCTGAGATCAAACGAGACATCCAAGATGATATCATCGTGCTAATCATGATCTGACTAATTTGGTTCTTCGAACACACCTGCCGGATATGATTAGTATAGCTGGATTGAGTTAGTGAGATAATTGCGCGTTCACGCTCTGGTTTAAAAGGGGATATGTATCGATAGTAGAAACATTGATCAGCAACGCTGCTATTGGCTGCTCACCATGGCCAAAGAGCGCGCTCAGTTTTTCAACGCAGCAGAGCAGGAATTTTTACTGGAAGGGTATGCAGAGTTTGAAAAATATAATTAAAACGCCAGGGAACACTGGGAATCAAAGTGTGCAAAAGCCAGGACTCGAGAGGGCTGGCAAAAAGTAACAGACAAATTAAATGCGTAAGTGTTCCATGTTATGGTTATATCACTTATTACAGTATATATTCTTGTATTTTAATAATTTCATAATTGCTTAATGTCAGAGCCACCTCAGGACCCACTAGAACATGGGAACAAGTAAAAGTGAAGTACAAGAATATTCTTCAAACTGGTAATCTTTTCTACTTCTACTGATTAGTCTCTTTTAGCAAAGACATTTTAAATGATGTGTCTGTTTGTCTGTTTATGGTTATCTGCAACCAAGGAAAAGGCGGAGCAGAAAAAAACAGGTGGTGGTCCTGCACCCCCACGTTATACCCCGGCAGAAGAGCTGGCCCTTGGGCTAAATGAGAACCGACCCATTGTGGAGGGCATTCCTGGGGGCAGCTCTTCCTTAAGGCCTATTTATACTTCTGCGTCGGACCTACGCCGGAGCCTCTACGCTGTAGGCAACGCGTTGGTTTTAATTTATACTTCTGCGTCGTTGTCCGCGTTGACGCGCAATTACTCATGCAGAGGGACCATGTGAAACCCGAGGGAGGGGTTCTAGCAGACCAATCACAGCGCTTGCGTCCGCGTAGAATTGACGCGTTGTTACATTTTTGGAGAGGTGCGCATCAGGGTACGCCAAAGGGTACGCGCGCTAAGCACAGCCTACGACGTAGCTACGGCGTAAGTTCGACGCAGAAGTATAAATAGGCCTTTAGACCTAAAGCCAGGGACCAGTAACAGCAACACCTTAATTACAGGTAAATGAGTTTTAAATCATCTTGCTACACTGTAAATAATTTGTTGCTGCATTAAATTAAGTATGTCTATAATCCAAATGGCTGGTACAGTATCAGCTCCGCTTATGAAGCCGGGATCTAATCCTGTTAACATGAAATAAGCTTGCGCACCTGTTGCTATGACAGCAAGTCCAGGAGGAGCGTCGAAGAACCAAACAATCCCAGATCATGCCAAATCGCCAATAATCAAATCCAGCTAACTGAGTTAGCGACGTACGAAGAACGGGCCCCAGGTGCGCAAGCTTAAACCTGCTCGGGAGCAGGCTTATTTCATGTTAACAGGATTAGACTGCGGCTTCATAAGCGGAGCTGATACGGGAAGTCCAGCGCTTATGAAGCCGGGATCTAATCCTGTTAACATGAAATAAGCTTGCGCACCTGTTGCTATGACAGCAAGTCCAGGATGAGCGTCGAAGAACCAAACAATCCCAGATCATGCCAAATCGCCAATAATCAAATCCAGCTAACTGAGTTAGCGACGTACGAAGAACGGGCCCTGAGGTACGAAGAACTGAGATTTTGCGTTACAATAGTGCACTTTCTGAGATATATATTTTTTCTCGTGACTGGTGAGATTGTCGTTTACATGATTCATTTGTTGGAAACGCACACTTATTTTCGACTTGTCGGAGTCGGGCTTTAACAACAGCACAAACTGTTTGCATTGCCTTAAAGCTGCCGTCGGCAAGTCTGGCAGATTGGGTCGATTAGCCAAAATTTTGAATGTTTACAACTCTCATGCCCCTCCCCACTACCAGCGAGCACCCTCCCATCGAGGTCGTGCTCGTCAGTGCGTCACTGTGCGTGTGTACCTGATTTTCTGTGAACGCGTCCGTCTCTTCAGCATCTATCAACACCATGGACTCGGAGGTAGGCTGCCCTGGCTAATCTAGCCATAGATAGCAATAACCGAGGAATTGGAAGCTTGTTAGTAGATTTTCTCTACGCCATCACGCTTCATGCAATCTCCAGGCGAACTTCAGGCGTGGCGTGTGCATGTGATATTAACATGTGCGAGTGAGGGGGATCTGTGGCGTGTGCACGACCTGTGATTGACAGTCAGATCTCACACCCCCCTGCGCTGATTGGACCTGATGAAGCGGGAGCGCTGGATTTTTGGAAAACAAATAACACGCTCCAGGTGGAGTTAGAAGCTCGGGTTTTTTTCTAAAACCACCTTATTTATGTTGTTCTGTCGGATTATAGTGTCGATTACACTGAATATGATCAAAAAAATGTTGCCGACGGCAGCTTTAAGATTATTTGCGAGTGGCTCTTTCCTTTACACTATTGGAGATGCGGAGAACTTGATGGAAAGTGCTGTCTGTCGTGTCATTCGGAGTTTACCTGGTGCTTTTAGGTTTAAAAAAACTGTTTTAGGTTTTTTTGTGGCATTTCCAAGCCACTTAAAGGAGCTGTATGTAGTTTTCAGCGGCCTCTAGCGGTGATGTTTCAGATTGCAACCAATAAGTTGACAAGCGTGTGCTCTTGCGCGTGCTCGAATTTATGAGCGAGCACTGTGGAATACCGGCCAGACTGAGACGCGTCATGCAACACACCAGAGAGAGCATCCCACAACATGCTAGAAACTCAGGTAAACTCCCACTGCAACGTTACAATAATAGGCTACTTTTATCAGCTTGACGTTGAACTAATGCTCCATGCTCGTCCCATGATAAGAATGGAACCCTATCAACCGTGCCGAATTTTGCCACTGCAAGCACTACTTCACATTTTCTTCAGGAAATGTATACATTCTAGGTTTGTAGATAAGGTCTCTCCATGATTCAAACGCCCTGCCGATGTTGATCCGTGTTTTTTCACCCGAAGTTCATCCGATTCACGTCTGGCCTTTAATACGAGCTTCAGCAGAAAGAAAAAAACGTTTTATTGGTTTTTTTTATCAATAAGTGGAGTTTGTGTTGGAGTCTGTGTTGTGCTGGGAGCAGGTCGTTTCTTAGTGTTATCAGACATGTCATAAGTTGCATAAGTCATAAGTCCATGTCATAAGTTGCAGTGTCGTCGCTGTTGAGTGCAAAATCAGTAGGCTAGACGAGGCGAGAGTCTCGGGAGCGCTCCGCGCATGCAGGTGACGTCACTGGATTTCGCGGTAAATCCGACCCGGCACCTTCACATAAACATAAGAATACTTGCTTTCAGAGGTAATAGCAAAAGCCGAAAAGTGGATCATTTTAATGTGATACTACATACAGCACCTTTAAGACCCAATGTTGTAAAGCAGTTTTTTTTTTAAGCATTTTTTTTTTAGGCTATCATAATTTTTTATGAAGATCATGCATTCATGACCATGCCGATTACAGTATATGTTACTCAGGCTTCACTAACGTGATTGGTACCATAGACTATAGGCTAGACCAGGGGTCGGCAACCTAAGGCACGCGTGCCAAATGCGACTCTGATACTTTCCAGACAAGTTACATACTCTCCTGTCACTTGTTTCAAGAGCTTCACTTGGTCAAAAACCAAGTGATAACCTGTACAATGTAAAATTGTCAACATCAAATTATGTACTACATATTACAGCATTGTTTCAATACAAGACATACCAATGGACTCGTGCAGCTTTCTGTCTTCTTTGGGCACCAGATGTTCCTTCCTCACCCGAAACAAAGGACTTATTCGATTAGCTTGCGTTGATATAAGGACTGGTCTTCCTTCTCTGCTGTAAAACAAGAAAGTCTCGACTTACTCTATGTGCAATTACTATTGTTCTTGAAACATAAATTAAGACAGTTATAAATAAGTTATTATTTGTATAGCGCTTTTCACAATACAGATTGTATCAAAGCAGCTTCACAGTATTAAATTAAAATAATACAACAATGTTTGTTTCAAGAGGAATTTATTGATTGATAAAATTAAATTAAATATCCCCAAAATATCCCCAACTGAGCAAGGCAAAGGCAACAGTGGCAAGGAACCGAAAAACTCCATCAAGTGACCTAATGGTGTCCTAAAACTCCATCAGGTGACCTAATGGAGAAAAAAAACCTTGGGAGAACCCAGGCTCAGTCGGGGGCCAGTTCTCCTCTGGCATTTATGAGCTACAGGCCGGATTGTAGTTTGAACTGTAGGATTATATGAATGCCTGGCTGAAGAGATGCGACTTTAATCTAGTTTTAAACTGGGAGAGCGAGTCTGAGCAACGAACAGTATCAGGAAGACTATTCCAGAGTTTTGGAGCCAAATGTGAAAATGCTCTCCCTCCTTTGGTGGTTCTGGATATCCTAGGTATGACCAAAAGCCTTGAATTTAGTGATCTTAAAGAGCGCGATGGATTATAGGGGCGATAGAAGATCCGTTAAATAGACTGGAGCTAAGCCGTTTAGAGCTTTATAAGTCAGTAGCAATACCTTATAATTAATACGGAACTTTATAGGTAACCAATGCAGTGATGATAAAATCGCTGTTATATGATCATATTTTCTTGATCTCGTAAGAACTCTAGCGGCGGCGATTCAGGAGAGAGCATTTGATGAGTAAATACCGATTTCAATATTCTAGAAACTTTACCTGGGAAGGGCTGATCCCGGCAAGATTCGCTGCGACTCACTAGTAGCTCTTGTGAGGGTTGGCTCTTAAAAGAGCTGTTGAGTTTGATATTGTAGAGCTTTAAAAAAAAAAAAAGGACCAAGTAATCCTGCAAGACGGAAAGGAAGGTAATTTTAATACATTACTTGCAAATAGTCAGTTTATGTATAACTGTAGGATATTTTTTTCTGTAAAGAGTGTTGAATAATTAAATTTTAAAAGCATTTTTATATTATAAGTTCACTGATATGTGGGGGCATTTCTATGAATAAAAGTACGTCTTTAATAGCAAGCAATAATCATGTGAAAATGATTTACATGCAAACGGGACAGTTATCAGCAGTGTAACTGGTCTGATTATGACAAAATAATCGAGTATCTGATGTCATGTGACAAGTAAGATAAGCTTTTCCACCCCTGCAAACAGAGGTAGGTTATGAGGTGTGGAGAGACGTCATGTATCACTGGAACATAAACAGACGGGGACCAATTTGTAATAATTGTAATTAGTGGTGCACGATATATCGGCCGCCGATATAATATCGGCCGATATGGTCATTTTTTTACACATCGGTATCGTTCCGATGTCAAAATATGGCCGATGTGAACAGGCCGACATTTGACGTGTGAAGTTGAAGATGAAGTTGACGATGCTGACTCGATCTTAGCAGTAGTGAATGTGCCTGAGATAAATACACATTTCATACAGATGACATAAGCAGAGAACAGTCTGTTTTCTTTCGTTTTGAATTGTTCTGTTTAAAAATAGACATTTCAAGCTTTCTATATATGTCTCCGGTCTGTGAGGCAGGTAGATTTCGGTTCATTGATGAGACGCGCTCCAGGTTCACGCGCCCTCGCCTCCGTGTCCTGATTAAATATTTTCTACTATATTTACTTCTTATTTAATTCAATCCAGGCAATTGGTTGATGAAACATTTATCAAAATTAAGATACAATTAATACAAAACGAAATTAAATTTAAAGACAGGCTTTTTGTGCTTTCTGTTTGAGGTCTCTGTGAAAGTTTTAAAGCAGTCTTAGTGGCGCTTTCAGAGCGCTCAAGTCAACTGTCCCGTCCGTAACATTGTTAACGCAGTCCAGTGCGACTTATGTTTTTTTCCTCTTCATGACACATTTTTGACTGATCGTTTTTTGACTCGTAGATATTTGAATATATTGCTTGATATTTGATACCCGTTCGAATTAGATTTTTCTCAAAAGTGACAGCACGTGTGATTTGTGGATTACTGATAAGCGCGAGTGGAGAAACAGGCGTTTATTGATTCATTCTCAGTGTTGAGAAACGTATAGCCTTCATGTGTTACGTTATTGTATTAATAATAACTAAAGTAGCCTACCTAATTATGTTACATATTTATTTTGTATGAAAACTAGCGCGTTCGTTACTTGTGGATTAAAAAGTAGGCTACCGTTGTATCAGTGCTGCGCGAGCTCTCTCTCTCACAAACACGGACGCGTGCACACACAGAGAGAGAAGATAATTGTAAAATGAAAAATTGACGGGCTAAGTTTAAATTTTGTTCTTGCTTGTTTTTTTTCTGTCAAAATATCAGAAAGTATTTTGTATTATCCATCCGTGTTTTTAAAATTCGTTAAATGACGGACGTTTTACTGTTAACACAGCCCATGTCGGATTGGTCTTATAGCCTAGGCTACTTGTTATTATTTTAAGAATGATTCGTTATGCTATTATTGGACTCCTGTCTATTCATTGTCAACTGTTTTCTATAAATATGTTTGTATTGGCTAACATTTATTCAGTTAATGAGTGTCCTGTTTAAAATGTGCAATGTTCAAACGCAAAGACAGCACGTCACAAATAGAAGCCCTTTTCCCTGTGGTATTTTTTAGTATCATATCGAGGGCTTGGAACCAGAGGGGCGTAAGTGGCATTTTGGGCGAAAATGAGTTCTATATATCAAATTAAAGGTCTTGATGAGCTCTATCTAGTTGTGCCAAAAAGACGCATCAGAAATCAACTTGTATTGAATAAAGCAACAAAACAACAAAGACCTAACACAAAAGTTTGAGCATTGTTTGGAGCCAGAGGGGCGTATGTCCACTTACGCCCTTCTGGCTCTAAAAAATACATGTATGGCCTACACATTGTTTGGAACCAGAGGGGCGCAAGTGGCATTTGACAAACTTTACAGGAGAGCCAAAACAAAATTTTGACCACGCTTCAATCAACTGTATTTATTAACCTTCAACCACAACATTGCAACCACATACATACTTATATGAGTAAGTTCTTAAGTGAACATATTATGGAATATTAACACGATGAACATATTCTAAAACCTTGCAAAATCTTGAAAATATGGCAAAAACATCAAATACGCCTTTTTGGCACCAAACATTTCCAATTCCTCTAAAGAAAAATAGGGCGTATCTGCTGATCAATGCAGAAATGATTGGTCAAAACATTGGTTAAAAACACTCTAACTTCATAACTTTTCATTTTATTTAAAATACTGTATACATAGTCATTTAATTTGATCATTTCTAACCGTTTAATTTCAATTCTCATTTATGAGTTCACATTCATGTCAAACAGTTTAACATTTAATTTCAAACAGTTTAACATTTAAGTTCACACAGTTTAATTTCTCTTGTTTATTACACATTTCACTTTTTAGTTCACTTTAGTTGAACTAAAAAGTTCACTCACTGCCCACTGTCAGAGTGTTATAGAACTCTGCATAACAGTGAGGAATACTCCCATTGGTGCACAGGGTGAGTAGGTCTTTTTTCTTTAAGGCACTGATCACTGGAGGATTTTCATACAATGAGCTGGGGTGTGTGGTTCTGGTGCCTCTGGTGCCTCTTGTTGCCTGTTGTGCCACCGTCAGTTTTCGGAAGGTTGGGGCGGTGAAATCATACTTGAAGAAGATTGTTTTTGGTTCATCTTTCGTGTAGCGGAACCATTTAATCTTCTGCCAATGAACTGATTGTCCCTCCTCATCTTTTGTTCTGTTTTTGAGTATGTGGTTGGAGAGGGACTTGAAGTACAGAAAGTCCTTGTGTCCAAGTTCATGTACACTATGGGTCGTTCTTTCTTTCCATTCTCACAAGTGTGTAGTAGCCATCATGGATGGCTACTAGACATGGAGTGTGATAGTGTGCATGCTGCAGTGGAAACTGCAAGAAGAAAAGTTTCTATTTACTCCCATTTCTATTTACTCCCATACTTCTATTTACTGATGGCTACTACACACTTGTGAGAATGGCAAGAAGGAACGACCCATACAGTGTACATGAACTTGAACACAAGGACTTTCTGGACTTCAAGTCCCTCTCCAACCACATACTCAAAAACAGAACAAAAGATGAGGAGGGACAATCAGTTCATTGGCAGAAGATTAAATGGTTCCGCTACACCAGGGGTCGGCAAGTAACTTTGGCCGCGGGCCAATATTTTTTTTAGCCAGTAGATGGCGGGCCAGCTACACGGAGTAGGCCTATGGATACAAATTAAATACTCTTATATAGGCCTATAATTGTGGAATATGATGTGTCCGTCACCGTCCGTGGATCATTCATTCAATCTTTTTTTTTTATTTTATTTTTTATTAAAACCAAAAATAAAAAGATGAAAAACGACTTGTTTTTCCATTATTTATTTCCTGAACTGAAATGAAAAAGAAAAAAAAAACGAATAAGGACGGGTTTTCTGATTTTCTGATTGTGCTCAGATCAAAAATAGAAAAAATTTATTAGACAAATTTTTATTTTTATTTTTATTTTTAATTTAACACCTTATGCATACATCAAGGAAATCATTTTAAACAGATCAAGTACTATTGTGGTAACAGATTACAGCCATTTTAATAAAGGTGTGAATAGCAATCATGCCTCATTCCGTACAGTCCGACTTTTGAACTTTATTCCTTTTTTTTTATTATTATTTATTCGGGGACACACACATACACACCTAAGGTTTAAGGAGGTCTGCGCGGGACTGTTTTTTTTTTCCGTCCCGCTCCCACAAGGTTCTATTCAGCAACCGCTTAAAATATACTCGGTGTTACCCCCGCTTTATTTCCCGACCTGACGGGTCTACAAAATTTAGATCTCGTTTCCATAATCTCACATTCAAATGTCTCTAACGGAAAGAAGGAGATTAAGTAGCCTATAATAATTATAAATGCTATACAAAAATTGTGTTCGTGTCAATATAAATAGTAGGCTATTTTAACATTGTACTGTCAGCAGAGAAAAAAAATGCCACAGAAAAAAAGAAAGAAATATAAATAACATAAATTAAATAGGACAAAGCCTATCACTCAAATTTCTAAGCAACATAAACGAAAATCATATTGCCCTACTGACGAAATGAAGTAGGCTATTTTCTGCCGAACTATTTCAAACATCCTTGCAAAAAAATAATGTTGTTGACTGACAATGGTTTCAGTACCAAACAGCTCCTCAGAACTAGGTGTACAGGTGGTCAGAATTAAGTGCGGATACGCTGTCAAAAGATGTCGGGAGTGCGAGTGGGCTATTGTCAGTCAGACCGCCCGCTCCGTCCAAAGTACACCAGAGTTCTGACCGCTACCGTCTTTTGACGCGCGAACGGACACAAAGTGGTCAAGCGTATAACTAGACGCGGCAGGCGCGAATTTGACGCGCTATTCGCGTCCGGTGTGAACGCCAGTTATACTTTAAAATGTAATCCCGCGCCGCATGATTCCCTATGGGCGTTTCACACAGTATGCGGCGGTGAAATCGCCACGCGACTACGGCTTTTCTCAAGTAGTGGAAGAGTTTTGTGCAGCATTTAGGACTACCAAAATAATCCGGCGGGCCAGAAAATATTGCTGGCGGGCCAGTTTTGGCCCGCGGGCCGCCAGTTGCCGTTCCCTGCGCTACACGAAAGATGAACCAAAAACAATCTTCTTCAAGTATGATTTCACCGCCCAACCTTCCGAAAACTGACGGTGGCACAACAGGCAACAAGAGGCACCAGAACCACACACCCCAGCTCATTGTATGAAAATCCTCCAGTGATCAGTGCCTTAAAGAAAAAAGACCTACTCACCCTGTGCACCAATGGGAGTATTCCTCACTGTTATGCAGAGTTCTATAACACTCTGACAGTGGGCAGTGAGTGAACTTTTTAGTTCAACTAAAGTGAACTAAAAAGTGAAATGTGTAATAAACAAGAGAAATTAAACTGTTTGAAATTAAATGTTAAACTGTTTGACATGAATGTGAACTCATAAATGAGAATTGAAATTAAACGGTTAGAAATGAAATGTTAAACAGTTTGAAATGATGAAATGACTATGTATGCAGTATTTTAAATCAAATGAAAAGTTATGAAGTTAGAGTGTTTTTAACCAATGTTTTGACCAATCATTTCTGCATTGATCAGCAGATACGCCCTATTTTTCTTTAGACGAATTGGAAATGTTTGGTGCCAAAAAGGCGTATTTGATGTTTTTGCCATATTTTCAAGATTTTGCAAGGTTTTAGAATATGTTCATCGTGTTAATATTCCATAATATGTTCACTTAAGAACTTACTCATATAAGTATGTATGTGGTTGCAATGTTGTGGTTGAAGGTTAATAAATACAGTTGATTGAAGTGTGGTCAAAATTTTGTTTTGGCTCTCCTGTAAAGTTTGTCAAATGCCACTTACGCCCCTCTGGTTCCAAGCCCTCGATATTTGGATATTGGAATAATAAATAAAGTAGCCTATCTTAATTTTACACAATGTTCCTGTTTTTTGTGTGGTTTTTTTTACTGTTTTCTAAGGGTTTCTTAATTTTAGACAAGTTGACCAGCACACATTACTGTATATGCAATGCAGTATAATGCATGTGTGTCGTATGTGACATATTTTGCACACAGGTAAAGGTGCCCAATATCAGTCATTTCTAAAGTAAAAAAAAAGTGTTTTGGAAAATAGCTCTTTATTTGATAATCATTCAAATTTGTTTTCTATACAGAGATATCGACATCGGCAAATATCGGTATCGGCCATAACAGCAATATTAATATCGGTTATCGGTATCGGCCTCAATTTTCACATCGGTGCATCACTAATTGTAATCAATACAATGCAATTAATATCAACTTTCTGACAGTGTGTGTACGAGTATACAAATATGTACGAGTATCGTATACGAATTTGACAACTTGTTAAATCTTGTGAATTATTAAGACTTTCAGACTATCTTCGTACTGATTGGGCTATGGGTTTTGCGAGAAAAGGTTTAAGAAACAACAAATGCTTGATAAAATGTTTGATTTAGGGTTCGAACCAACACATGTATATACCATTGCGAATATTTGCCTTTGCAGCTGTCGGTCTCCTCCGTTTACTTGTCCTCAAACAATAATAGTCCGAAAGGTCCTTTTGGTCTTTTCAGCTGAAAAAAGAGAAAATAAAATATCATTATGTTGTTTTACATCATTCCTGTGGTAAAAGCATGGTAAGCGTTGTGGTTAATGTGCATTTACAATAAGTATCACATTAAAACTCCCAATACAGTGTGGTAAAAGCATGGTAAGTTTTGTGATTACTGTCTTTTTACTACAAATACAACTTTGGAACTAATTGTACTACTTTTAATCTGATATGAATATGATTAACTGATTTAAGGTCTTTAGGCCTATGCTCACAGGCAGTGTAACTTAATCACCCTGTTTTGAATTAGAAAGCAATAAAACGCAAAGCCTCAGTGGAGATGACAGATATAATGCCGTGACTGAACGTGAGCTAATCTGATTAATATCGACAAACAGAAAATACATTATATATCACACATTATTCGGACAGCGTATTTACTACTTACCAACATCTGACACACGTGAACTGATGCCAAATATCGCGATGTGTTCGGAACGAGACTTCTTCAGGCTTCTAAGGGTTTGAAACTTGCTGGCCCAGAAAAGTTCATTAAACACATCCTTAATATAGTCCAATTTAGTCATTTAATCAAAAATATCTTAATTTGTGTTCCGAAGATGAACGAAGGGGTTGGAACAACATGAGGGTGAGGAATTACTGACAGAATTTTCATTTTCGTACTTAATAATCGTGACCACCAATAGCAGCGCTTACTGATCGTGACGTGGCCAATAGCAAAGCAGAATCATTGTGGGAAATACCGACTGTATTAACGAATAAAGGTAGAATTTGTGTTCTTATCGTGTTTAACACATCTGTATTTGCCCGCGCGAGTATATACAACTTCAAAAATCGCAGCTTCAATTCAATTTACAGTTACCGTCGAAGAGAAACACAGGTCTTATCTGCCCTATATAAATAACAGCCTGTACACTCTTTAGGATGTGGAGGGTAGGGCGATGAGGCTGCGAGCTACACCTATGAACCATTGAATCACTTTGCTGGCTGGTGCACCGGCTAATCGTGGTTGCCTTGATGCACTTGCTGATCTGGCCGGGTTGACACTCATCGGATGCCTTCCACAAATGGTTTTTTTCGACTTTTTTTTTTTTTTTTCGACTTGTTTCTTCATCATAATGACACAAGAAAATCATTCAATCATTTTTTAAGATTTACAATCTGCACATCGCCCCGTTCATTATTCTCTTTCGGAATGAAAGATGACATTTAAAAAAGGGTGCAGCTTGGTTTTTTTCTTTAAAAAAACAGAAATGGCTGGATTTTCTTTTACAAATGTATTGTTGTCATCAAATAATAGTATTAGAAAATTGGACGACATTTCCCATCGCTTTTTCATTTGGAATATTTATTTATACGTTTATTGGATTTCATTTGACTGATCGCATCTTTACCCAGAAGTGCCAAGTCATAGATATATACACTAGACGTGGCCTTGGCTGCGGCAGTTGATTGGAACGAATGCCTTACATATATAAATTAATTAATTAGCAAAACTTGGCCACTAAATATTTCATATTCAATTATTTTAATGATCACAATTAAAGTTTTCATTTTATTAACTGAACAACATTCAGCATTCAATCAAATATTATAAAATATGTATTATTATTAATAATGTTATTTCAACATAATATCTCGTTATTTCGACATAATATGTGTGGGTGCAACAAGCAAGATGTGCATTTGGAAATCCGGTGACGCGTGCATTGATTTTTATTAATAATCTAGTGTTTTCTGACAGTGTCGACTCGGCTGCAAAGATGAAGTTGACGATCGCCGTATAGTGAACGCGCCTATAGAGAGAAATGCACATAATGGATTACATAATCAGAGAGTAGCCTTTTTCTTTTCGTTTTGAATTATTTCGTTTAAAGACATTTCAAGCTTTGTGTATTTGATGTATTTCTCATGTCTGTGTGTGTGAGGCATACAATGAGTTTCGTTAAGTTAGGATGAGATGCGCTCCAGTTAACGTGCAATGCAAGATTATCATTTTTTTATTATTATTTATTAAATCTTATTGATCTTATTTATTAAATACAGGCTGATGAAAAATGTATTAAAATTAAGATACAATTTATACAAAACGAAATTCACTTTTACTCGTGCTGTTCACTTTTCATAAATCAACATACATGGGGGAAAAAAATAACATTATAACATTTGAACAAATATGAAAATAAATGCGCTTATTTAATGGCTACAACAGTATAGGCCTACAGACTCTCTATTTGTACAAATTGCTGCACATTCATTTAATTCTGAATTTTGCACACACAAGTTGATAGGCATTTGTTCAAATCAAGTTCATGATAATTGTGCGTGCATTTATTAATCATTATGATACTAAAATCATAACAAAGTAGGTTATGCTATGTACAAAAAAATCAGATGAGCCCAGAATATTCCAAACTGCCGTAGCCAAGGCGACATCTAGTGTATATAAACTTATTACACCGTCGTGCTAAGTCATAGGGTCCGTGCACTTTTTGATCATTTCATTTCCTGTTTAGAATGGAATAAGGAGAAATGAAAACCAGCTCGTTTATTCGTTTTTTTGGCTAGATTTTGGCTAGATTTTTCATTTTTCGTTTACAAGTCGGTTTATGGGTTCGATATTTCATTTGCACACGTGGGCGGCGCTGAAACGCCCCTTTCATCTGATTGGTCAAACCGCTCCGCCTTCAGTAAGCTGTGAGCTTTTCTTTCTGTCAGGCAGAATAAGAGTCAGTAGGCTACGAGTGCGGCACTGACAAATGCCCTTTAATGAAATAATGTCTGAAACCACCACTCACTGTTAACTACACACACTATTTGATTTAGAAATATGTTGCTGGTCACGTAATTCGTGCTGCTGCGACTTGCAAGCAACCCCATTAATGTGAGCCACAGTATATGACAGATTATATTAGCATATTTCCCATTGATAAATACAGTGCAAATAGTTCCGTCTCTTTGGATAAAAGGGAAGTGGAAATAAAAATCAATAATAGGCTGAACTGTACCATGATAATATGTCCGTAACATTTACCACTCTAGTCTTTTATTTACATCAAAAGGCAGGTAGGCGTGTGTGACATATAGCCTATGGGCTATAAATAATTTTGAATAGAAATAAAGTTTATATTTTTTGAATTTAAGCATGTGTAGCCTACTCAGTTCACATGAAAAGAAAGAGACAGAAAAGAGAGAAGCCAGAATCAGTGAACGTAAATTAAATACTGACAAAATTACCAGGTTTGGGATTAATTGTTATTATTATTATGAGAAATTGACTCCGCCTAGAACTTTGATGCTTCACCAAACTCAGCTCAGACCCTCAGACTGGTCTAACTTGCTTCTAACTGGTCAGACTTTCCCAAAAAATCCATCGACTTGAGTTATCTGAGCAATGAAGGCCGTAATACTTAATGCTGTCCACTAGAGGGGGCGACAGGATAATAAGTGTTTTCTACTCTCTTTCCCTGTTTGCATCAGTTTAAATGACAAATAAATAAATGCATGAATTTCATTATGATAACAGGTTAAACGTCGTAATTAGCCAGCATAGGACGCAAATGAAAATACAATTTGATATTTGTGATATTTAAACTGTGTATTATTAATAAATATTGTTTCATATCTTGTTCATGCTTTATACATTTTAACCAGTGCTAATTTAAATAAAATGAATGAATAGAACTATATAATAATTAATTATAATATGGTAACTTTGGTCCAAAGTAATCTGTGATAAACAGTGTATAGGCCTACTATGTTTCATCTGCTTATTTATTATAGTCAAAATAATCCAGCAATTATGTTTTATCGAATGTTATTCGAATTCAAGATGTAGAAGCTCAGATCAATAATGAGGCGTACAGGCCATAAATAACAAATAGACATTACAACATTTTTATTATTCATAAGAATTGAAGTTAATAACATCTAAAACAAAGAATACATGTATTACAGGGCAAGTATAAGTATTAGTATTTTTAATGTTTTTGAAAGAAGTTTCCTCTGCTCATCAAGCCTGCATTTATTTGATCAAAAATACAGAAAAAAAAGTAATATTGTGATATATTTTTACAATTTAAAATAATTGGTTTAAATGATCATTTATTTCTGTGATGCAAAGCTGAATTTTCAGGATCATTACTCCAGTCTATCACATGATCCTTTAGAAATAATTCTAATATGATGATTCATTATCAAAGTTGGAAACAGTTCTGCTGCTTAATATGTTTTCATAACCTGTGATACTTTTTTTAGGATACTTTGATGAATAAATTTTTTTTTTAAAAATTAAAAAAAAAATTAAAAAAAGCAATTTTTAAAAAAATAGAAATCTTTTGTAACAACAATATACACTACTGGTCAGTAATTTGAGGTCAGTATTTTTTTATTTATTTTTTTAAATAAATCAATACTTTTATTCAGCAAGGATGTGTTAAATTGATTTAAAAAAAAGTGATAGTAAAGAAGATTTATATTATTAGAAATTATATATATTTTTTAATAAATGCAGTTCTTTTTAACCTTTTATTCATCAAATATATTAGGCAGCAGAACTGTTTCCAACACTCATAATAAATCAGTCGCGTCGCGTCACCACTTTTGAATAAGAAACAATATCAAGACTATAAAACTCCTCAAAAAACGCGCACACACTCAAACCTGACTGCACATCACATTTTTTACTTTTATTGATTCTGCTTTTATTCCGGAGTCCCTTTTATTTTCATTGCTCCGGAGTCGCATATCAGTCACAAAATGCGCCACGGGGAAGAAAAAAACATCTATAGCCTAAGTCGCACTGGACTAAGTCGCATTTTTTTAGAAATTTATTTCACAAAAAAAAAAAAAAAAAATGTTACAGACAGTTCTCCGTTACGGACGTGAGCGCTCTAAAGCGGCACTAAAATAATGTTTTAAAACTTTCACAGAGACCTCAAACTGAAAGCACAAAGCCTGTCTTTAAATTTAATTTCGTTTTGTATTAATTGTATCTTAATTTTAATCGATGTTTCATCAACAAATTGTCAGGATTTAATAAGAAGTAGCCTAAATATAGGCTATTAGAAAATAAATAATCAGGATACGGAGGCGCTGGCGAACCTGGAGCTCGTCTCATAAATGAAACTCAGCGTAGGCCTATAAGGTAGCCTATTGCCTCACAGACCTGAGACATATAGATAGCTTGAAATGTCTACTTTTAAGCAGAACAATTCAAAACGAAAGAAAACAGACTGCGCTGCTTATGTAATTCGTATGAAATGTGCATTTCTCACTGGCGCTGCGAAGATCGCGAGTCGTCAACTTCATCTGTCTAGCCGACACTGACATAAAAAATAACTGTTTTATTAGTAAACAATTAAAATGTCTCCTGCTATATTTTACATAGGCCTATTTGCCTGTTCCTTACAAAACACTGACAGTGGGGTTTTTGACGTTTTTTTTTTTTTTTTTTTTTTTTTTTGAGCAGCTGCGGCAAATTCTTTCGACACACACACACACACACACACACACACACAATATTACGTAACACTCTGCGCTTATGTTTTAAAAAGATAATTTAACATATAAATAACAATTTTTAAATAGCCCACTTAAAGTGTTTATTACAAATAAATGACTAAATGCTAAAAAATTATACATTTTAATGAACAAATATATGCGTTGCATTTACAATTCTGCAGCACCCCCACTTCCCGCGGCCCTGATGGGAGGTATGTTAAACCTGAGAAAGCAGAGTAAGTCAAGCCCGTTTCTGAAAGAGAGGTAACTTATACTCAGAGTCAGTTACCATGGTAACTTACTCTGTGAACCTAACCTGGCCGGGAGCAGGTTTTCTTCGGTAAACCCAGAGTTTTTTTCGGTCTCCTCCCCTTTTTTAAAGAGGAAGTGGTGTTTAAACACCTCATTCATTCTTTCAGTACATTTTTATTAATAAAATTAATCTTTAATTAATAAATACAATATTGCTATTTTTACTGTTTTTTTTTTTTTTTCAATTTTTTAAATAAGATGAAGTCTATTAACTCCTTCACTGGCAACTGAATATACAGTAGTAGATTAGAGTTACATAATGTAGTTCTAAACAAATTCTACAGAATTAAACTGTGGCATTTACTGAAAATCACTGAACTCTGTTCATCTGTGCAACAGAAGTTGATGGACCGTCCTCCTGCTGTTCTTCCACTTTGGGGGCGGGGGGAGAGATAAGACTACCCATTTATACTTAGCTTTAAACTTAGATTCTACTCCACATAAAAATGTGAAAAAATCTGAATGTGTAGATTGTTTGATGTGACACATAACATTATCCCCATCGTCCTGTGAAGATGAGTACACTTTATAACACTATTTGTCATAATTTCTGGTGTATTGAGTAGGCTACTTACAACTGCCTGCAGGTTTTGTTGGGACAGGAGGCTCCAAAAGACAGATATTACCATCGGAATCTGTTGGGACCAACAAAAAACCCAACCCAAAGTAAAATAAATGGAAATATCAAAAATAGCCTATATAAGAAATAACACATATGTAAACCTCTTACATTTTATGAAGGCCCTTGGATCTTCGGGAGTGACTGGCTCTGAAGTCCCTCCAGGAATTCCCCCAGCCAAAAATGCTGCTGCACTGCTAGACACTGGGATGCTATTTAGTTATTTAATATGTCAAATATTTGTAAATTCAGGTAGCCTACACCCATGATATGCTCAAACCTTACCTGATTGAATTATGTTCTTATATTTAATTTTCAGCTGCTGCCATGTTCTTTTAATACCTGCAGGATTGCACCCATGAAAATTAAAATTAGGTTGAATAACATACTGTTCTTCCAGTTTCACCTCTGATATTATAACAGTTGGGTAAGTTACTCTAAAATAGTTATTAATTACTAACTACAAATGACATCTTCAACCGTGTAATTAGATTCATGTAATAATGACTATCTTTAGAAAGTATTGGTCTACTTATTAATAAATCCCATATCAACCTCAACCACTTGAACAATACAAGGAGAGACAAGAAACTGCACTTTTAATGCTTTCAAATAAACAATATACAATTGCATGGATTATTCTTGAATTGACCAAAGTGTGTAGAGGGAGAAGGTTACATAAAAAATATACCTTTTAAAAATGTATGTTAAATATACAGAATTGTTCTATAGTCTAATGCAATTACATCAGATTTTACTTCAAATTACAGAAGAATTAAGAGTAATCCCTTTAATTAAATGACAGTATTTAGATGACTTGGTAATTAATTACACCCAACACTGTATAACTAATTAAAATGTAAACATACGCATTGACTCGAGCAACTATTTTCTCCCTAGCTAACTCTAGTTGTCCTTCGCTGCTGCAGCCGATATTTAAAAAATAATAATATGTCTTCTTACGCTTGCAGAAGCTGGTGAGAAATATGCAGACCTCTTTTTGTCTGGCGCTGTTACCATGGTGACTCATAATATCTGCACTCCATTGATAATGGCTTTTTATAGTGGTGGTGCACGCGCTTAACTCAGAGTCAGTCAACTCAGAGTTGATTGAACTAACTAATTTCCGCTGTTCTGTAACCGAAAACTCAGAGTTTCCCATCTCAGGGTAAGCCAACTCAGTTGAACCTCCTTTCTGAAACAGGCCCCAGGGGCCCGTTCTTCGTACGTCGCTAACTCAGTTAGCTGGATTTGATTGTTGGAGATTTGGCATGATCTTGGATTGTTTGGTTCTTCGACGCTCATCCTGGACTTGCTGTCATAGCAACAGGTGCCCAAGCTTAAACCTGCTCGGGAGCAGGCTTATTTCATGTTAACAGGATTAGATCCCGGCTTTATAAGCGGAGGTGATACGGGAAGTCTTTCGCAGCCATGTCTTGTCCGTTTTTACGACAAGAACCTGTCGCTGAAGGTGGTCTCACGCTGCACAATCCACTGCCGCTTTCTGAGCATGCAGCCTGACATCAAACAATTCACCATTTACCTTGGAGAAGCGAGTCCAGAATATATCAAATAATACAAAAAGTAATGTAATCAAAAAGTATGCAGTTGACTGATTAAAAATATCTTAGATGGTGTGTGACTCCATGTCCTACATCACAAATGTGGAAGCAAAATGGCCTGGTTCTGTGCATGACTCCAGGATTTTCAGAGAGTCACATTTATGCACATTATTTGAACGTGGTAAGGAAATATTTAATATCAAGCTCACTGTATTACATACATTTATTCTGAGCCTAACAAAACTGCATTTTTCCAGGTGCTTACGACGGGATCCTGCTTGGTGACAGGGGCTATACCTGCAGGCAGTATTTCATGACGCCATTCCCTGACCCAAACCCCGGACCACAAACCCGTTTCAATGCAGCTCTAGCCAGGACAAGGGCACGCATTGAAATGACCTTTGGGTAACTAAAGGAAAGATTTCAGTGTCTGAGGGTTGCACCTGACAGGGCCTGTGACATTATTGTTGCATGTGCCATACTCCACAATAGTGCCACCATCAGAAAGGAGAGGACCCCTGTGGTGGAGGTGCAGCCTGATGATGACCTCCAGCCAGTGCACTTGGACCAACCTAGTGGCAGAGCTGCACGGGACAGAATTGTGGAACACCATTTTTTTTTTTTTTTTTAAAAACAAAAACCTTCATTAAATGAATAGAAGACAAGACAACATGCTTAGTTCCTTGAGTTTTATTTCAATTATTCTTTGTCAAGAAAAGCCAATGATGGTCATCTTTTGCCTGCAATAAGATATATTGTTATCCAAGGTCAGCAATAGTACTCTGTGTGAAATAGTGTATTTAGCACTTACTCTGAAGTTCCTTTTGAAGCAACTCAATCTCTAGTGCCAGTTTTTTCTTCTTTAAGGTGTCAAGTTCTATTTCTCCCCTTCATTTTTCTGTTTTTTCAGGTCAAAATACTAAATTTTCTGTTGTAGATTCCGTTTATATACGGATATCACCCTGTGCCATGTTTGGATAAAAAGAATAAAAAAATAAAAAAGAACTGTCAACACAAGCCTCATGCAACAAAAATAAAAAGTACAAGTAGGTTACTACACTGCCCACCTCTGTATCACTTTGTGCAGTAGGCCTTTCCTCCTGCAACTCATATTGCAGTCAGAAATAATATGTACACAAGTTACTATAAATGAAGTAAAGTTATTTATGCACTTACAAGTACTTCCTCCAAAGGACAGTCATCTGAGAGGGTTTCTTCACTGTCCTGTGCAATGGAAACAAATGGGCATTACAAAGTGTTGCACTTTCTTCCCTTTTGATGTAAAGTTAGAAAAAGTCCACTTACTGCACATATTTCAGCCACTACTTTCTTGGGAACAGGTACAAGTGTTGGTGTATTATGTAAAACTGCACAAAAGAGGAAACACAATGGCATTACAATGAACTACACTATATGAACAAATGTGATCAGTAACTCATGGCAAAATATTCTTACATTAAGTTCAGCAGTTTTCACCTTCACAAGTCAAAGCAATTGATCACTACTCAATATTTAACAGCTGAAATTACTGTACCAGCCATTTGGATTATATAGGCCTACTTAATTTAATGCGGCAAAAAAAAAAGATATATTTTACAGTGTAGCAAGATCATTTAAAGCTCATTTACCAGTAATGAAGGTGTTGCTGCTACTGGTTCCTGGCTGTTGGTCTGAGGAAGAGCTGCCCCCAGGGATGCCCTCCACAATGGGTCGGTTCACATTTAACCCCAGGGCCAGCTCTACTGCTGGGGTATAATGTGGTATAATGTGAGGGAGCAGGACCACCACCTGTTTGTTTTTTTTCAGCTCAGCCTTTTTCTTGGTTGCTGTTATAAACAGACAAACACATTTAACGGTGCTTTTCTTTTGTAAAAGAGACAAAGAACAGTAGAAGTAGAAAAGATTACCATTTTGAAGAATATTCTTGTACTTCCCTTTTACTTGTTCCCATGTTCTAGTGCAGTGTTCTTCAACCCTGCTCCCGGAGGACCCCCAACACTGCTGGTTTTCTTTGTCTCCCTAATCAAACACACCGGATTCAATTCATCAACTCATTATCACATGGGTTAATGAGCTGATGAGTTGAATCAGGTGTGTTTGATTAGGGAGACAAAGAAAACGTGCAGTGTTGGGGGTCCTCCAGGAGCAGGGTTGAAGAACACTGTTCTAGTGGGTCCTGAGGTGGCTCTGACATTAAGCAATTATGAAATGATTAAAATACAAGAATATACACTGTAATAAGTGATATAACCATAACATGGAACACTTACGCATTTCATTTGTCTGCTACTTTTTGCCAGCCCTCTCTCCTGGTTCCCTGGCGTTTTAATTAAGGTTTCATATTCTGCATAACCTTCAATAACTCTTGCTCTGCTGCGGAGAAAAACTGTGCGCGCTCTTTGGCCATGGTGAGCAGCCAATAGCAGCGTTGCTGATCAATGTTTCTACTATCGATACATATCCCCTTTTAAACCAGCGCATGAACGCGCAGTTATCTCAGATAACTCAATCCAGCTCTACTAATCATAACTGGCAGGTGTGTTCGAAGAAACGAATTAGTCAGATCATGATTAGGCCGATGATATCACCTTGGATGTCTCATAATTTGATCTTGGATGTTTCAAGCAACGTACGAAGAACGGGCCCCAGTTGCTATGACAGCAAGTCCAGGATGAGCGTCGAAGAACTCAGTTAGCTGGATTTGATTGTTTGGGTCTTCGACGCTCATCCTGGACTTGCTGTCATAGCAACTGGGGCCCGTTCTTCGTACGTTGCTTAAAACATCTGAGATCAAACGAGACATCCAAGATGATATCATCGTGCTAATCATGATCTGACTAATTTGGTTCTTCGAACACACCTGCCGGATATGATTAGTATAGCTGGATTGAGTTAGTGAGATAATTGCGCGTTCACGCTCTGGTTTAAAAGGGGATATGTATCGATAGTAGAAACATTGATCAGCAACGCTGCTATTGGCTGCTCACCATGGCCAAAGAGCGCGCTCAGTTTTTCAACGCAGCAGAGCAGGAATTTTTACTGGAAGGGTATGCAGAGTTTGAAAAATATAATTAAAACGCCAGGGAACACTGGGAATCAAAGTGTGCAAAAGCCAGGACTCGAGAGGGCTGGCAAAAAGTAACAGACAAATTAAATGCGTAAGTGTTCCATGTTATGGTTATATCACTTATTACAGTATATATTCTTGTATTTTAATAATTTCATAATTGCTTAATGTCAGAGCCACCTCAGGACCCACTAGAACATGGGAACAAGTAAAAGTGAAGTACAAGAATATTCTTCAAACTGGTAATCTTTTCTACTTCTACTGATTAGTCTCTTTTAGCAAAGACATTTTAAATGATGTGTCTGTTTGTCTGTTTATGGTTATCTGCAACCAAGGAAAAGGCGGAGCAGAAAAAAACAGGTGGTGGTCCTGCACCCCCACGTTATACCCCGGCAGAAGAGCTGGCCCTTGGGCTAAATGAGAACCGACCCATTGTGGAGGGCATTCCTGGGGGCAGCTCTTCCTTAAGGCCTATTTATACTTCTGCGTCGGACCTACGCCGGAGCCTCTACGCTGTAGGCAACGCGTTGGTTTTAATTTATACTTCTGCGTCGTTGTCCGCGTTGACGCGCAATTACTCATGCAGAGGGACCATGTGAAACCCGAGGGAGGGGTTCTAGCAGACCAATCACAGCGCTTGCGTCCGCGTAGAATTGACGCGTTGTTACATTTTTGGAGAGGTGCGCATCAGGGTACGCCAAAGGGTACGCGCGCTAAGCACAGCCTACGACGTAGCTACGGCGTAAGTTCGACGCAGAAGTATAAATAGGCCTTTAGACCTAAAGCCAGGGACCAGTAACAGCAACACCTTAATTACAGGTAAATGAGTTTTAAATCATCTTGCTACACTGTAAATAATTTGTTGCTGCATTAAATTAAGTATGTCTATAATCCAAATGGCTGGTACAGTATCAGCTCCGCTTATGAAGCCGGGATCTAATCCTGTTAACATGAAATAAGCTTGCGCACCTGTTGCTATGACAGCAAGTCCAGGAGGAGCGTCG
This sequence comes from Leuciscus leuciscus, assembly GCF_965113295.1. Classification (NCBI taxonomy): domain Eukaryota; kingdom Metazoa; phylum Chordata; class Actinopteri; order Cypriniformes; family Leuciscidae; genus Leuciscus; species Leuciscus leuciscus. Next base: position 218,407 of record NW_028118558.1, read on the forward strand.
AAGAACCAAACAATCCCAGATCATGCCAAATCGCCAATAATCAAATCCAGCTAACTGAGTTAGCGACGTACGAAGAACGGGCCCCAGGTGCGCAAGCTTAAACCTGCTCGGGAGCAGGCTTATTTCATGTTAACAGGATTAGACTGCGGCTTCATAAGCGGAGCTGATACGGGAAGTCCAGCGCTTATGAAGCCGGGATCTAATCCTGTTAACATGAAATAAGCTTGCGCACCTGTTGCTATGACAGCAAGTCCAGGATGAGCGTCGAAGAACCAAACAATCCCAGATCATGCCAAATCGCCAATAATCAAATCCAGCTAACTGAGTTAGCGACGTACGAAGAACGGGCCCTGAGGTACGAAGAACTGAGATTTTGCGTTACAATAGTGCACTTTCTGAGATATATATTTTTTCTCGTGACTGGTGAGATTGTCGTTTACATGATTCATTTGTTGGAAACGCACACTTATTTTCGACTTGTCGGAGTCGGGCTTTAACAACAGCACAAACTGTTTGCATTGCCTTAAAGCTGCCGTCGGCAAGTCTGGCAGATTGGGTCGATTAGCCAAAATTTTGAATGTTTACAACTCTCATGCCCCTCCCCACTACCAGCGAGCACCCTCCCATCGAGGTCGTGCTCGTCAGTGCGTCACTGTGCGTGTGTACCTGATTTTCTGTGAACGCGTCCGTCTCTTCAGCATCTATCAACACCATGGACTCGGAGGTAGGCTGCCCTGGCTAATCTAGCCATAGATAGCAATAACCGAGGAATTGGAAGCTTGTTAGTAGATTTTCTCTACGCCATCACGCTTCATGCAATCTCCAGGCGAACTTCAGGCGTGGCGTGTGCATGTGATATTAACATGTGCGAGTGAGGGGGATCTGTGGCGTGTGCACGACCTGTGATTGACAGTCAGATCTCACACCCCCCTGCGCTGATTGGACCTGATGAAGCGGGAGCGCTGGATTTTTGGAAAACAAATAACACGCTCCAGGTGGAGTTAGAAGCTCGGGTTTTTTTCTAAAACCACCTTATTTATGTTGTTCTGTCGGATTATAGTGTCGATTACACTGAATATGATCAAAAAAATGTTGCCGACGGCAGCTTTAAGATTATTTGCGAGTGGCTCTTTCCTTTACACTATTGGAGATGCGGAGAACTTGATGGAAAGTGCTGTCTGTCGTGTCATTCGGAGTTTACCTGGTGCTTTTAGGTTTAAAAAAACTGTTTTAGGTTTTTTTGTGGCATTTCCAAGCCACTTAAAGGAGCTGTATGTAGTTTTCAGCGGCCTCTAGCGGTGATGTTTCAGATTGCAACCAATAAGTTGACAAGCGTGTGCTCTTGCGCGTGCTCGAATTTATGAGCGAGCACTGTGGAATACCGGCCAGACTGAGACGCGTCATGCAACACACCAGAGAGAGCATCCCACAACATGCTAGAAACTCAGGTAAACTCCCACTGCAACGTTACAATAATAGGCTACTTTTATCAGCTTGACGTTGAACTAATGCTCCATGCTCGTCCCATGATAAGAATGGAACCCTATCAACCGTGCCGAATTTTGCCACTGCAAGCACTACTTCACATTTTCTTCAGGAAATGTATACATTCTAGGTTTGTAGATAAGGTCTCTCCATGATTCAAACGCCCTGCCGATGTTGATCCGTGTTTTTTCACCCGAAGTTCATCCGATTCACGTCTGGCCTTTAATACGAGCTTCAGCAGAAAGAAAAAAACGTTTTATTGGTTTTTTTTATCAATAAGTGGAGTTTGTGTTGGAGTCTGTGTTGTGCTGGGAGCAGGTCGTTTCTTAGTGTTATCAGACATGTCATAAGTTGCATAAGTCATAAGTCCATGTCATAAGTTGCAGTGTCGTCGCTGTTGAGTGCAAAATCAGTAGGCTAGACGAGGCGAGAGTCTCGGGAGCGCTCCGCGCATGCAGGTGACGTCACTGGATTTCGCGGTAAATCCGACCCGGCACCTTCACATAAACATAAGAATACTTGCTTTCAGAGGTAATAGCAAAAGCCGAAAAGTGGATCATTTTAATGTGATACTACATACAGCACCTTTAAGACCCAATGTTGTAAAGCAGTTTTTTTTTTAAGCATTTTTTTTTTAGGCTATCATAATTTTTTATGAAGATCATGCATTCATGACCATGCCGATTACAGTATATGTTACTCAGGCTTCACTAACGTGATTGGTACCATAGACTATAGGCTAGACCAGGGGTCGGCAACCTAAGGCACGCGTGCCAAATGCGACTCTGATACTTTCCAGACAAGTTACATACTCTCCTGTCACTTGTTTCAAGAGCTTCACTTGGTCAAAAACCAAGTGATAACCTGTACAATGTAAAATTGTCAACATCAAATTATGTACTACATATTACAGCATTGTTTCAATACAAGACATACCAATGGACTCGTGCAGCTTTCTGTCTTCTTTGGGCACCAGATGTTCCTTCCTCACCCGAAACAAAGGACTTATTCGATTAGCTTGCGTTGATATAAGGACTGGTCTTCCTTCTCTGCTGTAAAACAAGAAAGTCTCGACTTACTCTATGTGCAATTACTATTGTTCTTGAAACATAAATTAAGACAGTTATAAATAAGTTATTATTTGTATAGCGCTTTTCACAATACAGATTGTATCAAAGCAGCTTCACAGTATTAAATTAAAATAATACAACAATGTTTGTTTCAAGAGGAATTTATTGATTGATAAAATTAAATTAAATATCCCCAAAATATCCCCAACTGAGCAAGGCAAAGGCAACAGTGGCAAGGAACCGAAAAACTCCATCAAGTGACCTAATGGTGTCCTAAAACTCCATCAGGTGACCTAATGGAGAAAAAAAACCTTGGGAGAACCCAGGCTCAGTCGGGGGCCAGTTCTCCTCTGGCATTTATGAGCTACAGGCCGGATTGTAGTTTGAACTGTAGGATTATATGAATGCCTGGCTGAAGAGATGCGACTTTAATCTAGTTTTAAACTGGGAGAGCGAGTCTGAGCAACGAACAGTATCAGGAAGACTATTCCAGAGTTTTGGAGCCAAATGTGAAAATGCTCTCCCTCCTTTGGTGGTTCTGGATATCCTAGGTATGACCAAAAGCCTTGAATTTAGTGATCTTAAAGAGCGCGATGGATTATAGGGGCGATAGAAGATCCGTTAAATAGACTGGAGCTAAGCCGTTTAGAGCTTTATAAGTCAGTAGCAATACCTTATAATTAATACGGAACTTTATAGGTAACCAATGCAGTGATGATAAAATCGCTGTTATATGATCATATTTTCTTGATCTCGTAAGAACTCTAGCGGCGGCGATTCAGGAGAGAGCATTTGATGAGTAAATACCGATTTCAATATTCTAGAAACTTTACCTGGGAAGGGCTGATCCCGGCAAGATTCGCTGCGACTCACTAGTAGCTCTTGTGAGGGTTGGCTCTTAAAAGAGCTGTTGAGTTTGATATTGTAGAGCTTTAAAAAAAAAAAAAGGACCAAGTAATCCTGCAAGACGGAAAGGAAGGTAATTTTAATACATTACTTGCAAATAGTCAGTTTATGTATAACTGTAGGATATTTTTTTCTGTAAAGAGTGTTGAATAATTAAATTTTAAAAGCATTTTTATATTATAAGTTCACTGATATGTGGGGGCATTTCTATGAATAAAAGTACGTCTTTAATAGCAAGCAATAATCATGTGAAAATGATTTACATGCAAACGGGACAGTTATCAGCAGTGTAACTGGTCTGATTATGACAAAATAATCGAGTATCTGATGTCATGTGACAAGTAAGATAAGCTTTTCCACCCCTGCAAACAGAGGTAGGTTATGAGGTGTGGAGAGACGTCATGTATCACTGGAACATAAACAGACGGGGACCAATTTGTAATAATTGTAATTAGTGGTGCACGATATATCGGCCGCCGATATAATATCGGCCGATATGGTCATTTTTTTACACATCGGTATCGTTCCGATGTCAAAATATGGCCGATGTGAACAGGCCGACATTTGACGTGTGAAGTTGAAGATGAAGTTGACGATGCTGACTCGATCTTAGCAGTAGTGAATGTGCCTGAGATAAATACACATTTCATACAGATGACATAAGCAGAGAACAGTCTGTTTTCTTTCGTTTTGAATTGTTCTGTTTAAAAATAGACATTTCAAGCTTTCTATATATGTCTCCGGTCTGTGAGGCAGGTAGATTTCGGTTCATTGATGAGACGCGCTCCAGGTTCACGCGCCCTCGCCTCCGTGTCCTGATTAAATATTTTCTACTATATTTACTTCTTATTTAATTCAATCCAGGCAATTGGTTGATGAAACATTTATCAAAATTAAGATACAATTAATACAAAACGAAATTAAATTTAAAGACAGGCTTTTTGTGCTTTCTGTTTGAGGTCTCTGTGAAAGTTTTAAAGCAGTCTTAGTGGCGCTTTCAGAGCGCTCAAGTCAACTGTCCCGTCCGTAACATTGTTAACGCAGTCCAGTGCGACTTATGTTTTTTTCCTCTTCATGACACATTTTTGACTGATCGTTTTTTGACTCGTAGATATTTGAATATATTGCTTGATATTTGATACCCGTTCGAATTAGATTTTTCTCAAAAGTGACAGCACGTGTGATTTGTGGATTACTGATAAGCGCGAGTGGAGAAACAGGCGTTTATTGATTCATTCTCAGTGTTGAGAAACGTATAGCCTTCATGTGTTACGTTATTGTATTAATAATAACTAAAGTAGCCTACCTAATTATGTTACATATTTATTTTGTATGAAAACTAGCGCGTTCGTTACTTGTGGATTAAAAAGTAGGCTACCGTTGTATCAGTGCTGCGCGAGCTCTCTCTCTCACAAACACGGACGCGTGCACACACAGAGAGAGAAGATAATTGTAAAATGAAAAATTGACGGGCTAAGTTTAAATTTTGTTCTTGCTTGTTTTTTTTCTGTCAAAATATCAGAAAGTATTTTGTATTATCCATCCGTGTTTTTAAAATTCGTTAAATGACGGACGTTTTACTGTTAACACAGCCCATGTCGGATTGGTCTTATAGCCTAGGCTACTTGTTATTATTTTAAGAATGATTCGTCATGCTATTATTGGACTCCTGTCTATTCATTGTCAACTGTTTTCTATAAATATGTTTGTATTGGCTAACATTTATTCAGTTAATGAGTGTCCTGTTTAAAATGTGCAATGTTCAAACGCAAAGACAGCACGTCACAAATAGAAGCCCTTTTCCCTGTGGTATTTTTTAGTATCATATCGAGGGCTTGGAACCAGAGGGGCGTAAGTGGCATTTTGGGCGAAAATGAGTTCTATATATCAAATTAAAGGTCTTGATGAGCTCTATCTAGTTGTGCCAAAAAGACGCATCAGAAATCAACTTGTATTGAATAAAGCAACAAAACAACAAAGACCTAACACAAAAGTTTGAGCATTGTTTGGAGCCAAAGGGGCGTATGTCCACTTACGCCCTTCTGGCTCTAAAAAATACATGTATGGCCTACACATTGTTTGGAGCCAGAAGGGCGCAAGTGGCATTTGACAAACTTTACAGGAGAGCCAAAACAAAATTTTGACCACGCTTCAATCAACTGTATTTATTAACCTTCAACCACAACATTGCAACCACATACATACTTATATGAGTAAGTTCTTAAGTGAACATATTATGGAATATTAACACGATGAACATATTCTAAAACCTTGCAAAATCTTGAAAATATGGCAAAAACATCAAATACGCCTTTTTGGCACCAAACATTTCCAATTCCTCTAAAGAAAAATAGGGCGTATCTGCTGATCAATGCAGAAATGATTGGTCAAAACATTGGTTAAAAACACTCTAACTTCATAACTTTTCATTTTATTTAAAATACTGTATACATAGTCATTTAATTTGATCATTTCTAACCGTTTAATTTCAATTCTCATTTATGAGTTCACATTCATGTCAAACAGTTTAACATTTAATTTCAAACAGTTTAACATTTAAGTTCACACAGTTTAATTTCTCTTGTTTATTACACATTTCACTTTTTAGTTCACTTTAGTTGAACTAAAAAGTTCACTCACTGCCCACTGTCAGAGTGTTATAGAACTCTGCATAACAGTGAGGAATACTCCCATTGGTGCACAGGGTGAGTAGGTCTTTTTTCTTTAAGGCACTGATCACTGGAGGATTTTCATACAATGAGCTGGGGTGTGTGGTTCTGGTGCCTCTGGTGCCTCTTGTTGCCTGTTGTGCCACCGTCAGTTTTCGGAAGGTTGGGGCGGTGAAATCATACTTGAAGAAGATTGTTTTTGGTTCATCTTTCGTGTAGCGGAACCATTTAATCTTCTGCCAATGAACTGATTGTCCCTCCTCATCTTTTGTTCTGTTTTTGAGTATGTGGTTGGAGAGGGACTTGAAGTACAGAAAGTCCTTGTGTCCAAGTTCATGTACACTATGGGTCGTTCTTTCTTTCCATTCTCACAAGTGTGTAGTAGCCATCATGGATGGCTACTAGACATGGAGTGTGATAGTGTGCATGCTGCAGTGGAAACTGCAAGAAGAAAAGTTTCTATTTACTCCCATTTCTATTTACTCCCATACTTCTATTTACTGATGGCTACTACACACTTGTGAGAATGGCAAGAAGGAACGACCCATACAGTGTACATGAACTTGAACACAAGGACTTTCTGGACTTCAAGTCCCTCTCCAACCACATACTCAAAAACAGAACAAAAGATGAGGAGGGACAATCAGTTCATTGGCAGAAGATTAAATGGTTCCGCTACACGAAAGATGAACCAAAAACAATCTTCTTCAAGTATGATTTCACCGCCCCAACCTTCCGAAAACTGACGGTGGCACAACAGGCAACAAGAGGCACCAGAACCACACACCCCAGCTCATTGTATGAAAATCCTCCAGTGATCAGTGCCTTAAAGAAAAAAGACCTACTCACCCTGTGCACCAATGGGAGTATTCCTCACTGTTATGCAGAGTTCTATAACACTCTGACAGTGGGCAGTGAGTGAACTTTTTAGTTCAACTAAAGTGAACTAAAAAGTGAAATGTGTAATAAACAAGAGAAATTAAACTGTTTGAAATTAAATGTTAAACTGTTTGACATGAATGTGAACTCATAAATGAGAATTGAAATTAAACGGTTAGAAATGAAATGTTAAACAGTTTGAAATGATGAAATGACTATGTATGCAGTATTTTAAATCAAATGAAAAGTTATGAAGTTAGAGTGTTTTTAACCAATGTTTTGACCAATCATTTCTGCATTGATCAGCAGATACGCCCTATTTTTCTTTAGACGAATTGGAAATGTTTGGTGCCAAAAAGGCGTATTTGATGTTTTTGCCATATTTTCAAGATTTTGCAAGGTTTTAGAATATGTTCATCGTGTTAATATTCCATAATATGTTCACTTAAGAACTTACTCATATAAGTATGTATGTGGTTGCAATGTTGTGGTTGAAGGTTAATAAATACAGTTGATTGAAGTGTGGTCAAAATTTTGTTTTGGCTCTCCTGTAAAGTTTGTCAAATGCCACTTACGCCCCTCTGGTTCCAAGCCCTCGATATTTGGATATTGGAATAATAAATAAAGTAGCCTATCTTAATTTTACACAATGTTCCTGTTTTTTGTGTGGTTTTTTTTACTGTTTTCTAAGGGTTTCTTAATTTTAGACAAGTTGACCAGCACACATTACTGTATATGCAATGCAGTATAATGCATGTGTGTCGTATGTGACATATTTTGCACACAGGTAAAGGTGCCCAATATCAGTCATTTCTAAAGTAAAAAAAAAGTGTTTTGGAAAATAGCTCTTTATTTGATAATCATTAAAATTTGTTTTCTATACAGAGATATCGACATCGGCAAATATCGGTATCGGCCATAACAGCAATATTAATATCGGTTATCGGTATCGGCCTCAATTTTCACATCGGTGCATCACTAATTGTAATCAATACAATGCAATTAATATCAACTTTCTGACAGTGTGTGTACGAGTATACAAATATGTACGAGTATCGTATACGAATTTGACAACTTGTTAAATCTTGTGAATTATTAAGACTTTCAGACTATCTTCGTACTGATTGGGCTATGGGTTTTGCGAGAAAAGGTTTAAGAAACAACAAATGCTTGATAAAATGTTTGATTTAGGGTTCGAACCAACACATGTATATACCATTGCGAATATTTGCCTTTGCAGCTGTCGGTCTCCTCCGTTTACTTGTCCTCAAACAATAATAGTCCGAAAGGTCCTTTTGGTCTTTTCAGCTGAAAAAAGAGAAAATAAAATATCATTATGTTGTTTTACATCATTCCTGTGGTAAAAGCATGGTAAGCGTTGTGGTTAATGTGCATTTACAATAAGTATCACATTAAAACTCCCAATACAGTGTGGTAAAAGCATGGTAAGTTTTGTGATTACTGTCTTTTTACTACACTTACCACAGTAAAACTAATGTTAATGTGGTAAAAGCATGGTAAGTGTTGTTTGTACTGTGCTTCTACTACAAATACAACTTTGGAACTAATTGTACTACTTTTAATCTGATATGAATATGATTAACTGATTTAAGGTCTTTAGGCCTATGCTCACAGGCAGTGTAACTTAATCACCCTGTTTTGAATTAGAAAGCAATAAAACGCAAAGCCTCAGTGGAGATGACAGATATAATGCCGTGACTGAACGTGAGCTAATCTGATTAATATCGACAAACAGAAAATACATTATATATCACACATTATTCGGACAGCGTATTTACTACTTACCAACATCTGACACACGTGAACTGATGCCAAATATCGCGATGTGTTCGGAACGAGACTTCTTCAGGCTTCTAAGGGTTTGAAACTTGCTGGCCCAGAAAAGTTCATTAAACACATCCTTAATATAGTCCAATTTAGTCATTTAATCAAAAATATCTTAATTTGTGTTCCGAAGATGAACGAAGGGGTTGGAACAACATGAGGGTGAGGAATTACTGACAGAATTTTCATTTTCGTACTTAATAATCGTGACCACCAATAGCAGCGCTTACTGATCGTGACGTGGCCAATAGCAAAGCAGAATCATTGTGGGAAATACCGACTGTATTAACGAATAAAGGTAGAATTTGTGTTCTTATCGTGTTTAACACATCTGTATTTGCCCGCGCGAGTATATACAACTTCAAAAATCGCAGCTTCAATTCAATTTACAGTTACCGTCGAAGAGAAACACAGGTCTTATCTGCCCTATATAAATAACAGCCTGTACACTCTTTAGGATGTGGAGGGTAGGGCGATGAGGCTGCGAGCTACACCTATGAACCATTGAATCACTTTGCTGGCTGGTGCACCGGCTAATCGTGGTTGCCTTGATGCACTTGCTGATCTGGCCGGGTTGACACTCATCGGATGCCTTCCACAAATGGTTTTTTTCGACTTTTTTTTTTTTTTTTCGACTTGTTTCTTCATCATAATGACACAAGAAAATCATTCAATCATTTTTTAAGATTTACAATCTGCACATCGCCCCGTTCATTATTCTCTTTCGGAATGAAAGATGACATTTAAAAAAGGGTGCAGCTTGGTTTTTTTCTTTAAAAAAACAGAAATGGCTGGATTTTCTTTTACAAATGTATTGTTGTCATCAAATAATAGTATTAGAAAATTGGACGACATTTCCCATCGCTTTTTCATTTGGAATATTTATTTATACGTTTATTGGATTTCATTTGACTGATCGCATCTTTACCCAGAAGTGCCAAGTCATAGATATATACACTAGACGTGGCCTTGGCTGCGGCAGTTGATTGGAACGAATGCCTTACATATATAAATTAATTAATTAGCAAAACTTGGCCACTAAATATTTCATATTCAATTATTTTAATGATCACAATTAAAGTTTTCATTTTATTAACTGAACAACATTCAGCATTCAATCAAATATTATAAAATATGTATTATTATTAATAATGTTATTTCAACATAATATCTCGTTATTTCGACATAATATGTGTGGGTGCAACAAGCAAGATGTGCATTTGGAAATCCGGTGACGCGTGCATTGATTTTTATTAATAATCTAGTGTTTTCTGACAGTGTCGACTCGGCTGCAAAGATGAAGTTGACGATCGCCGTATAGTGAACGCGCCTATAGAGAGAAATGCACATAATGGATTACATAATCAGAGAGTAGCCTTTTTCTTTTCGTTTTGAATTATTTCGTTTAAAGACATTTCAAGCTTTGTGTATTTGATGTATTTCTCATGTCTGTGTGTGTGAGGCATACAATGAGTTTCGTTAAGTTAGGATGAGATGCGCTCCAGTTAACGTGCAATGCAAGATTATCATTTTTTTATTATTATTTATTAAATCTTATTGATCTTATTTATTAAATACAGGCTGATGAAAAATGTATTAAAATTAAGATACAATTTATACAAAACGAAATTCACTTTTACTCGTGCTGTTCACTTTTCATAAATCAACATACATGGGGGAAAAAAATAACATTAGAACATTTGAACAAATATGAAAATAAATGCGCTTATTTAATGGCTACAACAGTATAGGCCTACAGACTCTCTATTTGTACAAATTGCTGCACATTCATTTAATTCTGAATTTTGCACACACAAGTTGATAGGCATTTGTTCAAATCAAGTTCATGATAATTGTGCGTGCATTTATTAATCATTATGATACTAAAATCATAACAAAGTAGGTTATGCTATGTACAAAAAAATCAGATGAGCCCAGAATATTCCAAACTGCCGTAGCCAAGGCGACATCTAGTGTATATAAACTTATTACACCGTCGTGCTAAGTCATAGGGTCCGTGCACTTTTTGATCATTTCATTTCCTGTTTAGAATGGAATAAGGAGAAATGAAAACCAGCTCGTTTATTCGTTTTTTTGGCTAGATTTTGGCTAGATTTTTCATTTTTCGTTTACAAGTCGGTTTATGGGTTCCATATTTCATTTGCACACGTGGGCGGCGCTGAAACGCCCCTTTCATCTGATTGGTCAAACCGCTCCGCCTTCAGTAAGCTGTGAGCTTTTCTTTCTGTCAGGCAGAATAAGAGTCAGTAGGCTACGAGTGCGGCACTGACAAATGCCCTTTAATGAAATAATGTCTGAAACCACCACTCACTGTTAACTACACACACTATTTGATTTAGAAATATGTTGCTGGTCACGTAATTCGTGCTGCTGCGACTTGCAAGCAACCCCATTAATGTGAGCCACAGTATATGACAGATTATATTAGCATATTTCCCATTGATAAATACAGTGCAAATAGTTCCGTCTCTTTGGATAAAAGGGAAGTGGAAATAAAAATCAATAATAGGCTGAACTGTACCATGATAATATGTCCGTAACATTTACCACTCTAGTCTTTTATTTACATCAAAAGGCAGGTAGGCGTGTGTGACATATAGCCTATGGGCTATAAATAATTTTGAATAGAAATAAAGTTTATATTTTTTGAATTTAAGCATGTGTAGCCTACTCAGTTCACATGAAAAGAAAGAGACAGAAAAGAGAGAAGCCAGAATCAGTGAACGTAAATTAAATACTGACAAAATTACCAGGTTTGGGATTAATTGTTATTATTATTATGAGAAATTGACTCCGCCTAGAACTTTGATGCTTCACCAAACTCAGCTCAGACCCTCAGACTGGTCTAACTTGCTTCTAACTGGTCAGACTTTCCCAAAAAATCCATCGACTTGAGTTATCTGAGCAATGAAGGCCGTAATACTTAATGCTGTCCACTAGAGGGGGCGACAGGATAATAAGTGTTTTCTACTCTCTTTCCCTGTTTGCATCAGTTTAAATGACAAATAAATAAATGCATGAATTTCATTATGATAACAGGTTAAACGTCGTAATTAGCCAGCATAGGACGCAAATGAAAATACATTATTAATAAATATTGTTTCATATCTTGTTCATGCTTTATACATTTTAACCAGTGCTAATTTAAATAAAATGAATGAATAGAACTATATAATAATTAATTATAATATGGTAACTTTGGTCCAAAGTAATCTGTGATAAACAGTGTATAGGCCTACTATGTTTCATCTGCTTATTTATTATAGTCAAAATAATCCAGCAATTATGTTTTATCGAATGTTATTCGAATTCAAGATGTAGAAGCTCAGATCAATAATGAGGCGTACAGGCCATAAATAACAAATAGACATTACAACATTTTTATTATTCATAAGAATTTAAGTTAATAACATCTAAAACAAAGAATACATGTATTACAGGGCAAGTATAAGTATTAGTATTTTTAATGTTTTTGAAAGAAGTTTCCTCTGCTCATCAAGCCTGCATTTATTTGATCAAAAATACAGAAAAAAAAGTAATATTGTGATATATTTTTACAATTTAAAATAATTGGTTTAAATGATCATTTATTTCTGTGATGCAAAGCTGAATTTTCAGGATCATTACTCCAGTCTATCACATGATCCTTTAGAAATAATTCTAATATGATGATTCATTATCAAAGTTGGAAACAGTTCTGCTGCTTAATATGTTTTCATAACCTGTGATACTTTTTTTAGGATACTTTGATGAATAAAAAGTAAAAAAAAATAAAAAAATTCAAAAAATAGAAATCTTTTGTAACAACAATATACACTACTGGTCAGTAATTTGAGGTCAGTATATATATATATTTTTTTTTAAATAAATCAATACTTTTATTCAGCAAGGATGTGTTAAATTGATTTAAAAAAAAGTGATAGTAAAGAAGATTTATATTATTAGAAATTATATATATTTTTTAATAAATGCAGTTCTTTTTAACCTTTTATTCATCAAATATATTAGGCAGCAGAACTGTTTCCAACACTCATAATAAATCAGTCGCGTCGCGTCACCACTTTTGAATAAGAAACAATATCAAGACTATAAAACTCCTCAAAAAACGCGCACACACTCAAACCTGACTGCACATCACATTTTTTTACTTTTATTGATTCTGCTTTTATTCCGGAGTCCCTTTTATTTTCATTGCTCCGGAGTCGCATATCAGTCACAAAATGCGCCACGGGGAAGAAAAAAACATCTATAGCCTAAGTCGCACTGGACTAAGTCGCATTTTTTTTTTTATTTATTTCACAAAAAATAAATAAAAAAATGTTACAGACAGTTCTCCGTTACGGACGTGAGCGCTCTAAAGCGGCACTAAAATAATGTTTTAAAACTTTCACAGAGACCTCAAACTGAAAGCACAAAGCCTGTCTTTAAATTTAATTTCGTTTTGTATTAATTGTATCTTAATTTTAATCGATGTTTCATCAACAAATTGTCAGGATTTAATAAGAAGTAGCCTAAATATAGGCTATTAGAAAATAAATAATCAGGATACGGAGGCGCTGGCGAACCTGGAGCTCGTCTCATAAATGAAACTCAGCGTAGGCCTATAAGGTAGCCTATTGCCTCACAGACCTGAGACATATAGATAGCTTGAAATGTCTACTTTTAAGCAGAACAATTCAAAACGAAAGAAAACAGACTGCGCTGCTTATGTAATTCGTATGAAATGTGCATTTCTCACTGGCGCTGCGAAGATCGCGAGTCGTCAACTTCATCTGTCTAGCCGACACTGACATAAAAAATAACTGTTTTATTAGTAAACAATTAAAATGTCTCCTGCTATATTTTACATAGGCCTATTTGCCTGTTCCTTACAAAACACTGACAGTAGGGTTTTTGACGGTTTTTTTTTTTTTTTTTTTTTGAGCAGCTGCGGCAAATTCTTTCGACACACACACACACACACACAATATTACGTAACACTCTGCGCTTATGTTTTAAAAAGAAAATTTAACATATAAATAACAATTTTTAAATAGCCCACTTAAAGTGTTTATTACAAATAAATGACTAAATGCTAAAAAATTATACATTTTAATGAACAAACATATGCGTTGCATTTACAATTCTGCAGCACCCCCAGCACCCCCACTTCCCGCAGCCCTGATGGGAGGTATGTTAAACCTGAGAAAGCAGAGTAAGTCAAGCCCGTTTCTGAAAGAGAGGTAACTTATACTCAGAGTCAGTTACCATGGTAACTTACTCTGTGAACCTAACCTGGCCGGGAGCAGGTTTTCTTCGGTAAACCCAGAGTTTCTTTCGGTCTCCTCCCCTTTTTTAAAGAGGAAGTGTTGTTTAAACACCTCATTCATTCTTTCAGTACATTTTTATTAATAAAATTAATCTTTAATTAATAAATACAATATTGCTATTTTTACTGTATTTTTTTTTTTTTCAATTTTTTAAATAAGATGAAGTCTATTAACTCCTTAACTGGCAACTGAATATACAGTAGTAGATTAGAGTTACATAATGTAGTTCTAAACAAATTCTACAGAATTAAACTGTGGCATTTACTGAAAATCACTGAACTCTGTTCATCTGTGCAACAGAAGTTGATGGACCGTCCTCCTGCTGTTCTTCCACTTTGGGGGCGGGGGGAGAGATAAGACTACTCATTTATACTTAGCTTTAAACTTAGATTCTACTCCACATAAAAATGTGAAAAAATCTGAATGTGTAGATTGTTTGATGTGACACATAACATTATCCCCATCGTCCTGTGAAGATGAGTACACTTTATAACACTATTTGTCATAATTTCTGGTGTATTGAGTAGGCTACTTACAACTGCCTGCAGGTTTTGTTGGGACAGGAGGCTCCAAAAGACAGATATTACCATCGGAATCTGTTGGGACCAACAAAAAACCCAACCCAAAGTCAAATAAATGGAAATATCAAAAATAGCCTATATAAGAAATAACACATATGTAAACCTCTTACATTTTATGAAGGCCCTTGGATCTTCGGGAGTGACTGGCTCTGAAGTCCCTCCAGGAATTCCCCCAGCCAAAAATGCTGCTGCACTGCTAGACACTGGGATGCTATTTAGTTATTTAATATGTCAAATATTTGTAAATTCAGGTAGCCTACACCCATGATATGCTCAAACCTTACCTGATTGAATTATGTTCTTATATTTAATTTTCAGCTGCTGCCATGTTCTTTTAATACCTGCAGGATTGCACCCATGAAAATTAAAATTAGGTTGAATAACATACTGTTCTTCCAGTTTCACCTCTGATATTATAACAGTTGGGTAAGTTACTCTAAAATAGTTATTAATTACTAACTACAAATGACATCTTCAACCGTGTAATTAGATTCATGTAATAATGACTATCTTTAGAAAGTATTGGTCTACTTATTAATAAATCCCATATCAACCTCAACCACTTGAACAATACAAGGAGAGACAAGAAACTGCACTTTTAATGCTTTCAAATAAACAATATACAATTGCATGGATTATTCTTGAATTGACCAAAGTGTGTAGAGGGAGAAGGTTACATAAAAAATATACCTTTTAAAAATGTATGTTAAATATACAGAATTGTTCTATAGTCTAATGCAATTACATCAGATTTTACTTCAAATTACAGAAGAATTAAGAGTAATCCCTTTAATTAAATGACAGTATTTAGATGACTTGGTAATTAATTACACCCAACACTGTATAACTAATTAAAATGTAAACATATGCATTGACTCGAGCAACTATTTTCTCCCTAGCTAACTCTAGTTGTCCTTCGCTGCTGCAGCCGATATTTAAAAAATAATAATATGTCTTCTTATGCTTGCAGAAGCTGGTGAGAAATATGCAGACCTCTTTTTGTCTGGCGCTGTTACCATGGTGACTCATAATATCTGCACTCCATTGATAATGGCTTTTTATAGTGGTGGTGCACGCGCTTAACTCAGAGTCAGTCAACTCAGAGTTGATTGAACGAACTAATTTCCGCTGTTCTGTAACCGAAAACTCAGAGTTTCCCATCTCAGGGTAAGTCAACTCAGTTGAACCTCCTTTCTGAAACAGGCCCCAGGGGCCCGTTCTTCGTACGTCGCTAACTCAGTTAGCTGGATTTGATTGTTGGAGATTTGGCATGATCTTGGATTGTTTGGTTCTTCGACGCTCATCCTGGACTTGCTGTCATAGCAACAGGTGCCCAAGCTTAAACCTGCTCGGGAGCAGGCTTATTTCATGTTAACAGGATTAGATCCCGGCTTTATAAGCGGAGGTGATACGGGAAGTCTTTCGCAGCCATGTCTTGTCCGTTTTTACGACAAGAACCTGTCGCTGAAGGTGGTCTCACGCTGCACAATCCACTGCCGCTTTCTGAGCATGCAGCCTGACATCAAACAATTCACCATTTACCTTGGAGAAGCGAGTCCAGAATATATCAAATAATACAAAAAGTAATGTAATCAAAAAGTATGCAGTTGACTGATTAAAAATATCTTAGATGGTGTGTGACTCCATGTCCTACATCACAAATGTGGAAGCAAAATGGCCTGGTTCTGTGCATGACTCCAGGATTTTCAGAGAGTCACATTTATGCACATTATTTGAACGTGGTAAGGAAATATTTAATATCAAGCTCACTGTATTACATACATTTATTCTGAGCCTAACAAAACTGCATTTTTCCAGGTGCTTACGACGGGATCCTGCTTGGTGACAGGGGCTATACCTGCAGGCAGTATTTCATGACGCCATTCCCTGACCCAAACCCCGGACCACAAACCCGTTTCAATGCAGCTCTAGCCAGGACAAGGGCACGCATTGAAATGACCTTTGGGCAACTAAAGGAAAGATTTCAGTGTCTGAGGGTTGCACCTGACAGGGCCTGTGACATTATTGTTGCATGTGCCATACTCCACAATAGTGCCACCATCAGAAAGGAGAGGACCCCTGTGGTGGAGGTGCAGCCTGATGATGACCTCCAGCCAGTGCACTTGGACCAACCTAGTGGCAGAGCTGCACGGGACAGAATTGTGGAACACCATTTTTTTTTTTTTTTTTTAAAACAAAAACCTTCATTAAATGAATAGAAGACAAGACAACATGCTTAGTTCCTTGAGTTTTATTTCAATTATTCTTTGTCAAGAAAAGCCAATGATGGTCATCTTTTGCCTGCAATAAGATATATTGTTATCCAAGGTCAGCAATAGTACTCTGTGTGAAATAGTGTATTTAGCACTTACTCTGAAGTTCCTTTTGAAGCAACTCAATCTCTAGTGCCAGTTTTTTCTTCTTTAAGGTGTCAAGTTCTATTTCTCCCCTTCATTTTTCTGTTTTTTCAGGTCAAAATACTAAATTTTCTGTTGTAGATTCCGTTTATATACGGATATCACCCTGTGCCATGTTTGGATAAAAAGAATAAAAAAATAAAAAAGAACTGTCAACACAAGCCTCATGCAACAAAAATAAAAAGTACAAGTAGGTTACTACACTGCCCACCTCTGTATCACTTTGTGCAGTAGGCCTTTCCTCCTGCAACTCATATTGCAGTCAGAAATAATATGTACACAAGTTACTATAAATGAAGTAAAGTTATTTATGCACTTACAAGTACTTCCTCCAAAGGACAGTCATCTGAGAGGGTTTCTTCACTGTCCTGTGCAATGGAAACAAATGGGCATTACAAAGTGTTGCACTTTCTTCCCTTTTGATGTAAAGTTAGAAAAAGTCCACTTACTGCACATATTTCAGCCACTACTTTCTTGGGAACAGGTACAAGTGTTGGTGTATTATGTAAAACTGCACAAAAGAGGAAACACAATGGCATTACAATGAACTACACTATATGAACAAATGTGATCAGTAACTCATGGCAAAATATTCTTACATTAAGTTCAGCAGTTTTCACCTTCACAAGTCAAAGCAATTGATCACTACTCAATATTTAACAGCTGAAATTACTGTACCAGCCATTTGGATTATATAGGCCTACTTAATTTAATGCGGCAAAAAAAAAAGATATATTTTACAGTGTAGCAAGATCATTTAAAGCTCATTTACCAGTAATGAAGGTGTTGCTGCTACTGGTTCCTGGCTGTTGGTCTGAGGAAGAGCTGCCCCCAGGGATGCCCTCCACAATGGGTCGGTTCACATTTAACCCCAGGGCCAGCTCTACTGCTGGGGTATAATGTGGTATAATGTGAGGGAGCAGGACCACCACCTGTTTGTTTTTTTTCAGCTCAGCCTTTTTCTTGGTTGCTGTTATAAACAGACAAACACATTTAACGGTGCTTTTCTTTTGTAAAAGAGACAAAGAACAGTAGAAGTAGAAAAGATTACCATTTTGAAGAATATTCTTGTACTTCCCTTTTACTTGTTCCCATGTTCTAGTGCAGTGTTCTTCAACCCTGCTCCCGGAGGACCCCCAACACTGCTGGTTTTCTTTGTCTCCCTAATCAAACACACCGGATTCAATTCATCAACTCATTATCACATGGGTTAATGAGCTGATGAGTTGAATCAGGTGTGTTTGATTAGGGAGACAAAGAAAACGTGCAGTGTTGGGGGTCCTCCAGGAGCAGGGTTGAAGAACACTGTTCTAGTGGGTCCTGAGGTGGCTCTGACATTAAGCAATTATGAAATGATTAAAATACAAGAATATACACTGTAATAAGTGATATAACCATAACATGGAACACTTACGCATTTCATTTGTCTGCTACTTTTTGCCAGCCCTCTCTCCTGGTTCCCTGGCGTTTTAATTAAGGTTTCATATTCTGCATAACCTTCAATAACTCTTGCTCTGCTGCGGAGAAAAACTGTGCGCGCTCTTTGGCCATGGTGAGCAGCCAATAGCAGCGTTGCTGATCAATGTTTCTACTATCGATACATATCCCCTTTTAAACCAGCGCATGAACGCGCAGTTATCTCAGATAACTCAATCCAGCTCTACTAATCATAACTGGCAGGTGTGTTCGAAGAAACGAATTAGTCAGATCATGATTAGGCCGATGATATCACCTTGGATGTCTCATAATTTGATCTTGGATGTTTCAAGCAACGTACGAAGAACGGGCCCCAGTTGCTATGACAGCAAGTCCAGGATGAGCGTCGAAGAACTCAGTTAGCTGGATTTGATTGTTTGGGTCTTCGACGCTCATCCTGGACTTGCTGTCATAGCAACTGGGGCCCGTTCTTCGTACGTTGCTTAAAACATCTGAGATCAAACGAGACATCCAAGATGATATCATCGTGCTAATCATGATCTGACTAATTTGGTTCTTCGAACACACCTGCCGGATATGATTAGTATAGCTGGATTGAGTTAGTGAGATAATTGCGCGTTCACGCTCTGGTTTAAAAGGGGATATGTATCGATAGTAGAAACATTGATCAGCAACGCTGCTATTGGCTGCTCACCATGGCCAAAGAGCGCGCTCAGTTTTTCAACGCAGCAGAGCAGGAATTTTTACTGGAAGGGTATGCAGAGTTTGAAAAATATAATTAAAACGCCAGGGAACACTGGGAATCAAAGTGTGCAAAAGCCAGGACTCGAGAGGGCTGGCAAAAAGTAACAGACAAATTAAATGCGTAAGTGTTCCATGTTATGGTTATATCACTTATTACAGTATATATTCTTGTATTTTAATAATTTCATAATTGCTTAATGTCAGAGCCACCTCAGGACCCACTAGAACATGGGAACAAGTAAAAGTGAAGTACAAGAATATTCTTCAAACTGGTAATCTTTTCTACTTCTACTGATTAGTCTCTTTTAGCAAAGACATTTTAAATGATGTGTCTGTTTGTCTGTTTATGGTTATCTGCAACCAAGGAAAAGGCGGAGCAGAAAAAAACAGGTGGTGGTCCTGCACCCCCACGTTATACCCCGGCAGAAGAGCTGGCCCTTGGGCTAAATGAGAACCGACCCATTGTGGAGGGCATTCCTGGGGGCAGCTCTTCCTTAAGGCCTATTTATACTTCTGCGTCGGACCTACGCCGGAGCCTCTACGCTGTAGGCAACGCGTTGGTTTTAATTTATACTTCTGCGTCGTTGTCCGCGTTGACGCGCAATTACTCATGCAGAGGGACCATGTGAAACCCGAGGGAGGGGTTCTAGCAGACCAATCACAGCGCTTGCGTCCGCGTAGAATTGACGCGTTGTTACATTTTTGGAGAGGTGCGCATCAGGGTACGCCAAAGGGTACGCGCGCTAAGCACAGCCTACGACGTAGCTACGGCGTAAGTTCGACGCAGAAGTATAAATAGGCCTTTAGACCTAAAGCCAGGGACCAGTAACAGCAACACCTTAATTACAGGTAAATGAGTTTTAAATCATCTTGCTACACTGTAAATAATTTGTTGCTGCATTAAATTAAGTATGTCTATAATCCAAATGGCTGGTACAGTATCAGCTCCGCTTATGAAGCCGGGATCTAATCCTGTTAACATGAAATAAGCTTGCGCACCTGTTGCTATGACAGCAAGTCCAGGAGGAGCGTCGAAGAACCAAACAATCCCAGATCATGCCAAATCGCCAATAATCAAATCCAGCTAACTGAGTTAGCGACGTACGAAGAACGGGCCCCAGGTGCGCAAGCTTAAACCTGCTCGGGAGCAGGCTTATTTCATGTTAACAGGATTAGACTGCGGCTTCATAAGCGGAGCTGATACGGGAAGTCCAGCGCTTATGAAGCCGGGATCTAATCCTGTTAACATGAAATAAGCTTGCGCACCTGTTGCTATGACAGCAAGTCCAGGATGAGCGTCGAAGAACCAAACAATCCCAGATCATGCCAAATCGCCAATAATCAAATCCAGCTAACTGAGTTAGCGACGTACGAAGAACGGGCCCTGAGGTACGAAGAACTGAGATTTTGCGTTACAATAGTGCACTTTCTGAGATATATATTTTTTCTCGTGACTGGTGAGATTGTCGTTTACATGATTCATTTGTTGGAAACGCACACTTATTTTCGACTTGTCGGAGTCGGGCTTTAACAACAGCACAAACTGTTTGCATTGCCTTAAAGCTGCCGTCGGCAAGTCTGGCAGATTGGGTCGATTAGCCAAAATTTTGAATGTTTACAACTCTCATGCCCCTCCCCACTACCAGCGAGCACCCTCCCATCGAGGTCGTGCTCGTCAGTGCGTCACTGTGCGTGTGTACCTGATTTTCTGTGAACGCGTCCGTCTCTTCAGCATCTATCAACACCATGGACTCGGAGGTAGGCTGCCCTGGCTAATCTAGCCATAGATAGCAATAACCGAGGAATTGGAAGCTTGTTAGTAGATTTTCTCTACGCCATCACGCTTCATGCAATCTCCAGGCGAACTTCAGGCGTGGCGTGTGCATGTGATATTAACATGTGCGAGTGAGGGGGATCTGTGGCGTGTGCACGACCTGTGATTGACAGTCAGATCTCACACCCCCCTGCGCTGATTGGACCTGATGAAGCGGGAGCGCTGGATTTTTGGAAAACAAATAACACGCTCCAGGTGGAGTTAGAAGCTCGGGTTTTTTTCTAAAACCACCTTATTTATGTTGTTCTGTCGGATTATAGTGTCGATTACACTGAATATGATCAAAAAAATGTTGCCGACG
Organism: Leuciscus leuciscus; assembly: GCF_965113295.1. Taxonomy (NCBI): domain Eukaryota; kingdom Metazoa; phylum Chordata; class Actinopteri; order Cypriniformes; family Leuciscidae; genus Leuciscus; species Leuciscus leuciscus. Next base: position 239,905 of record NW_028118558.1, read on the forward strand.
GCAGCTTTAAGATTATTTGCGAGTGGCTCTTTCCTTTACACTATTGGAGATGCGGAGAACTTGATGGAAAGTGCTGTCTGTCGTGTCATTCGGAGTTTACCTGGCGCTTTTAGGTTTAAAAAAACAGTTTTAGGTTTTTTTGTGGCATTTCCAAGCCACTTAAAGGAGCTGTATGTAGTTTTCAGCGGCCTCTAGCGGTGATGTTTCAGATTGCAACCAATAAGTTGACAAGCGCGTGCTCTTGCGCGTGCTCGAATTTATGAGCGAGCACTGTGGAATACCGGCCAGACTGAGACGCGTCACGCAACACACCAGAGAGAGCATCCCACAACATGCTAGAAACTCAGGTAAACTCCCACTGCAACGTTACAATAATAGGCTACTTTTATCAGCTTGACGTTGAACTAATGCTCCATGCTCGTCCCATGATAAGAATGGAACCCTATCAACCGTGCCGAATTTTGCCACTGCAAGCACTACTTCACATTTTCTTCAGGAAATGTATACATTCTAGGTTTGTAGATAAGGTCTCTCCATGATTCAAACGCCCTGCCGATGTTGATCCGTGTTTTTTCACCCGAAGTTCATCCGATTCACGTCTGGCCTTTAATACGAGCTTCAGCAGAAAGAAAAAAACGTTTTATTGGTTTTTTTTATCAATAAGTGGAGTTTGTGTTGGAGTCTGTGTTGTGCTGGGAGCAGGTCGTTTCTTAGTGTTATCAGACATGTCATAAGTTGCATAAGTCATAAGTCCATGTCATAAGTTGCAGTGTCGTCGCTGTTGAGTGCAAAATCAATAGGCTAGACGAGGCGAGAGGCTCGGGAGCGCTCCGCGCATGCAGGTGACGTCACTGGATTTCGCGGTAAATCCGACCCGGCACCTTCACATAAACATAAGAATACTTGCTTTCAGAGGTAATAGCAAAAGCCGAAAAGTGGATCATTTTAATGTGATACTACATACAGCACCTTTAAGACCCAATGTTGTAAAGCAGTTTTTTTTTTAAGCATTTTTTTTTTAGGCTATCATAATTTTTTATGAAGATCATGCATTCATGACCATGCCGATTACAGTATATGTTACTCAGGCTTCACTAACGTGATTGGTACCATAGACTATAGGCTAGACCAGGGGTCGGCAACCTAAGGCACGCGTGCCAAATGCGACTCTGATACTTTCCAGACAAGTTACATACTCTCCTGTCACTTGTTTCAAGAGCTTCACTTGGTCAAAAACCAAGTGATAACCTGTACAATGTAAAATTGTCAACATCAAATTATGTACTACATATTACAGCATTGTTTCAATACAAGACATACCAATGGACTCGTGCAGCTTTCTGTCTTCTTTGGGCACCAGATGTTCCTTCCTCACCCGAAACAAAGGACTTATTCGATTAGCTTGCGTTGATATAAGGACTGGTCTTCCTTCTCTGCTGTAAAACAAGAAAGTCTCGACTTACTCTATGTGCAATTACTATTGTTCTTGAAACATAAATTAAGACAGTTATAAATAAGTTATTATTTGTATAGCGCTTTTCACAATACAGATTGTATCAAAGCAGCTTCACAGTATTAAATTAAAATAATACAACAATGTTTGTTTCAAGAGGAATTTATTGATTGATAAAATTAAATTAAATATCCCCAAAATATCCCCAACTGAGCAAGGCAAAGGCAACAGTGGCAAGGAACCGAAAAACTCCATCAAGTGACCTAATGGTGTCCTAAAACTCCATCAGGTGACCTAATGGAGAAAAAAAACCTTGGGAGAACCCAGGCTCAGTCGGGGGCCAGTTCTCCTCTGGCATTTATGAGCTACAGGCCGGATTGTAGTTTGAACTGTAGGATTATATGAATGCCTGGCTGAAGAGATGCGACTTTAATCTAGTTTTAAACTGGGAGAGCGAGTCTGAGCAACGAACAGTATCAGGAAGACTATTCCAGAGTTTTGGAGCCAAATGTGAAAATGCTCTCCCTCCTTTGGTGGTTCTGGATATCCTAGGTATGACCAAAAGCCTTGAATTTAGTGATCTTAAAGAGCGCGATGGATTATAGGGGCGATAGAAGATCCGTTAAATAGACTGGAGCTAAGCCGTTTAGAGCTTTATAAGTCAGTAGCAATACCTTATAATTAATACGGAACTTTATAGGTAACCAATGCAGTGATGATAAAATCGCTGTTATATGATCATATTTTCTTGATCTCGTAAGAACTCTAGCGGCGGCGATTCAGGAGAGAGCATTTGATGAGTAAATACCGATTTCAATATTCTAGAAACTTTACCTGGGAAGGGCTGATCCCGGCAAGATTCGCTGCGACTCACTAGTAGCTCTTGTGAGGGTTGGCTCTTAAAAGAGCTGTTGAGTTTGATATTGTAGAGCTTTAAAAAAAAAAAAAGGACCAAGTAATCCTGCAAGACGGAAAGGAAGGTAATTTTAATACATTACTTGCAAATAGTCAGTTTATGTATAACTGTAGGATATTTTTTTCTGTAAAGAGTGTTGAATAATTCAATTTTAAAAGCATTTTTATATTATAAGTTCACTGATATGTGGGGGCATTTCTATGAATAAAAGTACGTCTTTAATAGCAAGCAATAATCATGTGAAAATGATTTACATGCAAACGGGACAGTTATCAGCAGTGTAACTGGTCTGATTATGACAAAATAATCGAGTATCTGATGTCATGTGACAAGTAAGATAAGCTTTTCCACCCCTGCAAACAGAGGTAGGTTATGAGGTGTGGAGAGACGTCATGTATCACTGGAACATAAACAGACGGGGACCAATTTGTAATAATTGTAATTAGTGGTGCACGATATATCGGCCGCCGATATAATATCGGCCGATATGGTCATTTTTTTACACATCGGTATCGTTCCGATGTCAAAATATGGCCGATGTGAACAGGCCGACATTTGACGTGTGAAGTTGAAGATGAAGTTGACGATGCTGACTCGATCTTAGCAGTAGTGAATGTGCCTGAGATAAATACACATTTCATACAGATGACATAAGCAGAGAACAGTCTGTTTTCTTTCGTTTTGAATTGTTCTGTTTAAAAATAGACATTTCAAGCTTTCTATATATGTCTCCGGTCTGTGAGGCAGGTAGATTTCGGTTCATTGATGAGACGCGCTCCAGGTTCACGCGCCCTCGCCTCCGTGTCCTGATTAAATATTTTCTACTATATTTACTTCTTATTTAATTCAATCCAGGCAATTGGTTGATGAAACATTTATCAAAATTAAGATACAATTAATACAAAACGAAATTAAATTTAAAGACAGGCTTTTTGTGCTTTCTGTTTGAGGTCTCTGTGAAAGTTTTAAAGCAGTCTTAGTGGCGCTTTCAGAGCGCTCAAGTCAACTGTCCCGTCCGTAACATTGTTAACGCAGTCCAGTGCGACTTATGTTTTTTTCCTCTTCATGACACATTTTTGACTGATCGTTTTTTGACTCGTAGATATTTGAATATATTGCTTGATATTTGATACCCGTTCGAATTAGATTTTTCTCAAAAGTGACAGCACGTGTGATTTGTGGATTACTGATAAGCGCGAGTGGAGAAACAGGCGTTTATTGATTCATTCTCAGTGTTGAGAAACGTATAGCCTTCATGTGTTACGTTATTGTATTAATAATAACTAAAGTAGCCTACCTCAGTGGTTCCCAACCTTTTTTTGTCTGATACCCCCTTTTCCCCAAGAAAATATTTTAGGGCCCCCCTTCACATTTAATGATATTATCGCTCTTGTAAGCTTGCAGCAAGGATGACAAAATATGTTGTTTTCAAACAAACGGTATGTTCACTATAACCAGATTATGTTCATGCACAAATAATAGCCTATAATATTGAAAATACAATAACAAAAACATCAGTAGGCCTTTTGTAATTTAAAAACGTAGGCTTAGGAGTAGCCTATAAATTGGCCCTATTTGAAATGCAATAACAAAAATATTCATACTGGTGTGTAGGTAAAAAAAAAAAAAAGAAGAATATAGGCTATTACTAAATGACTGCTGTCTGGGACCTCAATACTTGCATGTTATTTGTGAGGCTTTATCAATGTGAGGCTTTATTTTTGACGCTTTTGCCGCTATAGTGAGCGATAGTAAACTTGTGTTTATAATATGCGTCTTTCGGAAGAACATTGTAGCCGGAACTACTTCTCTCTGTGTACATCTATGACGAGTCACGCAGGTACTGTGCTACTCCGCAGCGGCAGCGATCCGAACCAGTGTTAAATAGTCCCAATATAAACACTTATTATAGGTGTACCATAGTGGTTCAGGATAAGACAAAAACACGGATTGGAAAATGGATTCATGATGAACTCGCTCATTGTATAAATTTTGTAAATTTTGAACAGAAAAAAGTTAATGATTTTATTTAATGCTCATTGCTCAAAACTTTTCAAAATATGACCCCCCACAGAGCTCGCTGAGGCCCCCTTGTGGGCCGCGACCCCCCTGTTGGGAACCGATGGCCTACCTAATTATGTTACATATTTATTTTGTATGAAAACTAGCGCGTTCGTTACTTGTGGATTAAAAAGTAGGCTACCGTTGTATCAGTGCTGCGCGAGCTCTCTCTCTCACAAACACGGACGCGTGCACACACAGAGAGAGAAGATAATTGTAAAATGAAAAATTGACGGGCTAAGTTTAAATTTTGTTCTTGCTTGTTTTTTTTCTGTCAAAATATCAGAAAGTATTTTGTATTATCCATCCGTGTTTTTAAAATTCGTTAAATGACGGACGTTTTACTGTTAACACAGCCCATGTCGGATTGGTCTTATAGCCTAGGCTACTTGTTATTATTTTAAGAATGATTCGTTATGCTATTATTGGACTCCTGTCTATTCATTGTCAACTGTTTTCTATAAATATGTTTGTATTGGCTAACATTTATTCAGTTAATGAGTGTCCTGTTTAAAATGTGCAATGTTCAAACGCAAAGACAGCACGTCACAAATAGAAGCCCTTTTCCCTGTGGTATTTTTTAGTATCATATCGAGGGCTTGGAACCAGAGGGGCGTAAGTGGCATTTTGGGCGAAAATGAGTTCTATATATCAAATTAAAGGTCTTGATGAGCTCTATCTAGTTGTGCCAAAAAGACGCATCAGAAATCAACTTGTATTGAATAAAGCAACAAAACAACAAAGACCTAACACAAAAGTTTGAGCATTGTTTGGAGCCAGAGGGGCGTATGTCCACTTACGCCCTTCTGGCTCTAAAAAATACATGTATGGCCTACACATTGTTTGGAGCCAGAAGGGCGCAAGTGGCATTTGACAAACTTTACAGGAGAGCCAAAACAAAATTTTGACCACGCTTCAATCAACTGTATTTATTAACCTTCAACCACAACATTGCAACCACATACATACTTATATGAGTAAGTTCTTAAGTGAACATATTATGGAATATTAACACGATGAACATATTCTAAAACCTTGCAAAATCTTGAAAATATGGCAAAAACATCAAATACGCCTTTTTGGCACCAAACATTTCCAATTCCTCTAAAGAAAAATAGGGCGTATCTGCTGATCAATGCAGAAATGATTGGTCAAAACATTGGTTAAAAACACTCTAACTTCATAACTTTTCATTTTATTTAAAATACTGTATACATAGTCATTTAATTTGATCATTTCTAACCGTTTAATTTCAATTCTCATTTATGAGTTCACATTCATGTCAAACAGTTTAACATTTAATTTCAAACAATTTAACATTTAAGTTCACACAGTTTAATTTCTCTTGTTTATTACACATTTCACTTTTTAGTTCACTTTAGTTGAACTAAAAAGTTCACTCACTGCCCACTGTCAGAGTGTTATAGAACTCTGCATAACAGTGAGGAATACTCCCATTGGTGCACAGGGTGAGTAGGTCTTTTTTCTTTAAGGCACTGATCACTGGAGGATTTTCATACAATGAGCTGGGGTGTGTGGTTCTGGTGCCTCTGGTGCCTCTTGTTGCCTGTTGTGCCACCGTCAGTTTTCGGAAGGTTGGGGCGGTGAAATCATACTTGAAGAAGATTGTTTTTGGTTCATCTTTCGTGTAGCGGAACCATTTAATCTTCTGCCAATGAACTGATTGTCCCTCCTCATCTTTTGTTCTGTTTTTGAGTATGTGGTTGGAGAGGGACTTGAAGTACAGAAAGTCCTTGTGTCCAAGTTCATGTACACTATGGGTCGTTCTTTCTTTCCATTCTCACAAGTGTGTAGTAGCCATCATGGATGGCTACTAGACATGGAGTGTGATAGTGTGCATGCTGCAGTGGAAACTGCAAGAAGAAAAGTTTCTATTTACTCCCATTTCTATTTACTCCCATACTTCTATTTACTGATGGCTACTACACACTTGTGAGAATGGCAAGAAGGAACGACCCATACAGTGTACATGAACTTGAACACAAGGACTTTCTGGACTTCAAGTCCCTCTCCAACCACATACTCAAAAACAGAACAAAAGATGAGGAGGGACAATCAGTTCATTGGCAGAAGATTAAATGGTTCCGCTACACGAAAGATGAACCAAAAACAATCTTCTTCAAGTATGATTTCACCGCCCCAACCTTCCGAAAACTGACGGTGGCACAACAGGCAACAAGAGGCACCAGAACCACACACCCCAGCTCATTGTATGAAAATCCTCCAGTGATCAGTGCCTTAAAGAAAAAAGACCTACTCACCCTGTGCACCAATGGGAGTATTCCTCACTGTTATGCAGAGTTCTATAACACTCTGACAGTGGGCAGTGAGTGAACTTTTTAGTTCAACTAAAGTGAACTAAAAAGTGAAATGTGTAATAAACAAGAGAAATTAAACTGTTTGAAATTAAATGTTAAACTGTTTGACATGAATGTGAACTCATAAATGAGAATTGAAATTAAACGGTTAGAAATGAAATGTTAAACAGTTTGAAATGATGAAATGACTATGTATGCAGTATTTTAAATCAAATGAAAAGTTATGAAGTTAGAGTGTTTTTAACCAATGTTTTGACCAATCATTTCTGCATTGATCAGCAGATACGCCCTATTTTTCTTTAGACGAATTGGAAATGTTTGGTGCCAAAAAGGCGTATTTGATGTTTTTGCCATATTTTCAAGATTTTGCAAGGTTTTAGAATATGTTCATCGTGTTAATATTCCATAATATGTTCACTTAAGAACTTACTCATATAAGTATGTATGTGGTTGCAATGTTGTGGTTGAAGGTTAATAAATACAGTTGATTGAAGTGTGGTCAAAATTTTGTTTTGGCTCTCCTGTAAAGTTTGTCAAATGCCACTTACGCCCCTCTGGTTCCAAGCCCTCGATATTTGGATATTGGAATAATAAATAAAGTAGCCTATCTTAATTTTACACAATGTTCCTGTTTTTTGTGTGGTTTTTTTTACTGTTTTCTAAGGGTTTCTTAATTTTAGACAAGTTGACCAGCACACATTACTGTATATGCAATGCAGTATAATGCATGTGTGTCGTATGTGACATATTTTGCACACAGGTAAAGGTGCCCAATATCAGTCATTTCTAAAGTAAAAAAAAAGTGTTTTGGAAAATAGCTCTTTATTTGATAATCATTCAAATTTGTTTTCTATACAGAGATATCGACATCGGCAAATATCGGTATCGGCCATAACAGCAATATTAATATCGGTTATCGGTATCGGCCTCAATTTTCACATCGGTGCATCACTAATTGTAATCAATACAATGCAATTAATATCAACTTTCTGACAGTGTGTGTACGAGTATACAAATATGTACGAGTATCGTATACGAATTTGACAACTTGTTAAATCTTGTGAATTATTAAGACTTTCAGACTATCTTCGTACTGATTGGGCTATGGGTTTTGCGAGAAAAGGTTTAAGAAACAACAAATGCTTGATAAAATGTTTGATTTAGGGTTCGAACCAACACATGTATATACCATTGCGAATATTTGCCTTTGCAGCTGTCGGTCTCCTCCGTTTACTTGTCCTCAAACAATAATAGTCCGAAAGGTCCTTTTGGTCTTTTCAGCTGAAAAAAGAGAAAATAAAATATCATTATGTTGTTTTACATCATTCCTGTGGTAAAAGCATGGTAAGCGTTGTGGTTAATGTGCATTTACAATAAGTATCACATTAAAACTCCCAATACAGTGTGGTAAAAGCATGGTAAGTTTTGTGATTACTGTCTTTTTACTACACTTACCACAGTAAAACTAATGTTAATGTGGTAAAAGCATGGTAAGTGTTGTTTGTACTGTGCTTCTACTACAAATACAACTTTGGAACTAATTGTACTACTTTTAATCTGATATGAATATGATTAACTGATTTAAGGTCTTTAGGCCTATGCTCACAGGCAGTGTAACTTAATCACCCTGTTTTGAATTAGAAAGCAATAAAACGCAAAGCCTCAGTGGAGATGACAGATATAATGCCGTGACTGAACGTGAGCTAATCTGATTAATATCGACAAACAGAAAATACATTATATATCACACATTATTCGGACAGCGTATTTACTACTTACCAACATCTGACACACGTGAACTGATGCCAAATATCGCGATGTGTTCGGAACGAGACTTCTTCAGGCTTCTAAGGGTTTGAAACTTGCTGGCCCAGAAAAGTTCATTAAACACATCCTTAATATAGTCCAATTTAGTCATTTAATCAAAAATATCTTAATTTGTGTTCCGAAGATGAACGAAGGGGTTGGAACAACATGAGGGTGAGGAATTACTGACAGAATTTTCATTTTCGTACTTAATAATCGTGACCACCAATAGCAGCGCTTACTGATCGTGACGTGGCCAATAGCAAAGCAGAATCATTGTGGGAAATACCGACTGTATTAACGAATAAAGGTAGAATTTGTGTTCTTATCGTGTTTAACACATCTGTATTTGCCCGCGCGAGTATATACAACTTCAAAAATCGCAGCTTCAATTCAATTTACAGTTACCGTCGAAGAGAAACACAGGTCTTATCTGCCCTATATAAATAACAGCCTGTACACTCTTTAGGATGTGGAGGGTAGGGCGATGAGGCTGCGAGCTACACCTATGAACCATTGAATCACTTTGCTGGCTGGTGCACCGGCTAATCGTGGTTGCCTTGATGCACTTGCTGATCTGGCCGGGTTGACACTCATCGGATGCCTTCCACAAATGGTTTTTTTCGACTTTTTTTTTTTTTTTTGGACTTGTTTCTTCATCATAATGACACAAGAAAATCATTCAATCATTTTTTAAGATTTACAATCTGCACATCGCCCCGTTCATTATTCTCTTTCGGAATGAAAGATGACATTTAAAAAAGGGTGCAGCTTGGTTTTTTTCTTTAAAAAAACAGAAATGGCTGGATTTTCTTTTACAAATGTATTGTTGTCATCAAATAATAGTATTAGAAAATTGGACGACATTTCCCATCGCTTTTTCATTTGGAATATTTATTTATACGTTTATTGGATTTCATTTGACTGATCGCATCTTTACCCAGAAGTGCCAAGTCATAGATATATACACTAGACGTGGCCTTGGCTGCGGCAGTTGATTGGAACGAATGCCTTACATATATAAATTAATTAATTAGCAAAACTTGGCCACTAAATATTTCATATTCAATTATTTTAATGATCACAATTAAAGTTTTCATTTTATTAACTGAACAACATTCAGCATTCAATCAAATATTATAAAATATGTATTATTATTAATAATGTTATTTCAACATAATATCTCGTTATTTCGACATAATATGTGTGGGTGCAACAAGCAAGATGTGCATTTGGAAATCCGGTGACGCGTGCATTGATTTTTATTAATAATCTAGTGTTTTCTGACAGTGTCGACTCGGCTGCAAAGATGAAGTTGACGATCGCCGTATAGTGAACGCGCCTATAGAGAGAAATGCACATAATGGATTACATAATCAGAGAGTAGCCTTTTTCTTTTCGTTTTGAATTATTTCGTTTAAAGACATTTCAAGCTTTGTGTATTTGATGTATTTCTCATGTCTGTGTGTGTGAGGCATACAATGAGTTTCGTTAAGTTAGGATGAGATGCGCTCCAGTTAACGTGCAATGCAAGATTATCATTTTTTTATTATTATTTATTAAATCTTATTGATCTTATTTATTAAATACAGGCTGATGAAAAATGTATTAAAATTAAGATACAATTTATACAAAACGAAATTCACTTTTACTCGTGCTGTTCACTTTTCATAAATCAACATACATGGGGGAAAAAAATAACATTATAACATTTGAACAAATATGAAAATAAATGCGCTTATTTAATGGCTACAACAGTATAGGCCTACAGACTCTCTATTTGTACAAATTGCTGCACATTCATTTAATTCTGAATTTTGCACACACAAGTTGATAGGCATTTGTTCAAATCAAGTTCATGATAATTGTGCGTGCATTTATTAATCATTATGATACTAAAATCATAACAAAGTAGGTTATGCTATGTACAAAAAAATCAGATGAGCCCAGAATATTCCAAACTGCCGTAGCCAAGGCGACATCTAGTGTATATAAACTTATTACACCGTCGTGCTAAGTCATAGGGTCCGTGCACTTTTTGATCATTTCATTTCCTGTTTAGAATGGAATAAGGAGAAATGAAAACCAGCTCGTTTATTCGTTTTTTTGGCTAGATTTTGGCTAGATTTTTCATTTTTCGTTTACAAGTCGGTTTATGGGTTCCATATTTCATTTGCACACGTGGGCGGCGCTGAAACGCCCCTTTCATCTGATTGGTCAAACCGCTCCGCCTTCAGTAAGCTGTGAGCTTTTCTTTCTGTCAGGCAGAATAAGAGTCAGTAGGCTACGAGTGCGGCACTGACAAATGCCCTTTAATGAAATAATGTCTGAAACCACCACTCACTGTTAACTACACACACTATTTGATTTAGAAATATGTTGCTGGTCACGTAATTCGTGCTGCTGCGACTTGCAAGCAACCCCATTAATGTGAGCCACAGTATATGACAGATTATATTAGCATATTTCCCATTGATAAATACAGTGCAAATAGTTCCGTCTCTTTGGATAAAAGGGAAGTGGAAATAAAAATCAATAATAGGCTGAACTGTACCATGATAATATGTCCGTAACATTTACCACTCTAGTCTTTTATTTACATCAAAAGGCAGGTAGGCGTGTGTGACATATAGCCTATGGGCTATAAATAATTTTGAATAGAAATAAAGTTTATATTTTTTGAATTTAAGCATGTGTAGCCTACTCAGTTCACATGAAAAGAAAGAGACAGAAAAGAGAGAAGCCAGAATCAGTGAACGTAAATTAAATACTGACAAAATTACCAGGTTTGGGATTAATTGTTATTATTATTATGAGAAATTGACTCCGCCTAGAACTTTGATGCTTCACCAAACTCAGCTCAGACCCTCAGACTGGTCTAACTTGCTTCTAACTGGTCAGACTTTCCCAAAAAATCCATCGACTTGAGTTATCTGAGCAATGAAGGCCGTAATACTTAATGCTGTCCACTAGAGGGGGCGACAGGATAATAAGTGTTTTCTACTCTCTTTCCCTGTTTGCATCAGTTTAAATGACAAATAAATAAATGCATGAATTTCATTATGATAACAGGTTAAACGTCGTAATTAGCCAGCATAGGACGCAAATGAAAATACAATTTGATATTTGTGATATTTAAACTGTGTATTATTAATAAATATTGTTTCATATCTTGTTCATGCTTTATACATTTTAACCAGTGCTAATTTAAATAAAATGAATGAATAGAACTATATAATAATTAATTATAATATGGTAACTTTGGTCCAAAGTAATCTGTGATAAACAGTGTATAGGCCTACTATGTTTCATCTGCTTATTTATTATAGTCAAAATAATCCAGCAATTATGTTTTATCGAATGTTATTCGAATTCAAGATGTAGAAGCTCAGATCAATAATGAGGCGTACAGGCCATAAATAACAAATAGACATTACAACATTTTTATTATTCATAAGAATTTAAGTTAATAACATCTAAAACAAAGAATACATGTATTACAGGGCAAGTATAAGTATTAGTATTTTTAATGTTTTTGAAAGAAGTTTCCTCTGCTCATCAAGCCTGCATTTATTTGATCAAAAATACAGAAAAAAAAGTAATATTGTGATATATTTTTACAATTTAAAATAATTGGTTTAAATGATCATTTATTTCTGTGATGCAAAGCTGAATTTTCAGGATCATTACTCCAGTCTATCACATGATCCTTTAGAAATAATTCTAATATGATGATTCATTATCAAAGTTGGAAACAGTTCTGCTGCTTAATATGTTTTCATAACCTGTGATACTTTTTTTAGGATACTTTGATGAATGAAAATTTTAAAAAATAAAAAAAAAAAAAAATAAAAAAAAGCAATTTTTTAAAAAATAGAAATCTTTTGTAACAACAATATACACTACTGGTCAGTAATTTGAGGTCAGTATTTTTTTATTTATTTTTTTAAATAAATCAATACTTTTATTCAGCAAGGATGTGTTAAATTGATTTAAAAAAAAGTGATAGTAAAGAAGATTTATATTATTAGAAATTATATATATTTTTTAATAAATGCAGTTCTTTTTAACCTTTTATTCATCAAATATATTAGGCAGCAGAACTGTTTCCAACACTCATAATAAATCAGTCGCGTCGCGTCACCACTTTTGAATAAGAAACAATATCAAGACTATAAAACTCCTCAAAAAACGCGCACACACTCAAACCTGACTGCACATCACATTTTTTACTTTTATTGATTCTGCTTTTATTCCGGAGTCCCTTTTATTTTCATTGCTCCGGAGTCGCATATCAGTCACAAAATGCGCCACGGGGAAGAAAAAAACATCTATAGCCTAAGTCGCACTGGACTAAGTCGCATTTTTTTAGAAATTTATTTCACAAAAAAAAAAAAAAAAAATGTTACAGACAGTTCTCCGTTACGGACGTGAGCGCTCTAAAGCGGCACTAAAATAATGTTTTAAAACTTTCACAGAGACCTCAAACTGAAAGCACAAAGCCTGTCTTTAAATTTAATTTCGTTTTGTATTAATTGTATCTTAATTTTAATCGATGTTTCATCAACAAATTGTCAGGATTTAATAAGAAGTAGCCTAAATATAGGCTATTAGAAAATAAATAATCAGGATACGGAGGCGCTGGCGAACCTGGAGCTCGTCTCATAAATGAAACTCAGCGTAGGCCTATAAGGTAGCCTATTGCCTCACAGACCTGAGACATATAGATAGCTTGAAATGTCTACTTTTAAGCAGAACAATTCAAAACGAAAGAAAACAGACTGCGCTGCTTATGTAATTCGTATGAAATGTGCATTTCTCACTGGCGCTGCGAAGATCGCGAGTCGTCAACTTCATCTGTCTAGCCGACACTGACATAAAAAATAACTGTTTTATTAGTAAACAATTAAAATGTCTCCTGCTATATTTTACATAGGCCTATTTGCCTGTTCCTTACAAAACACTGACAGTGGGGTTTTTGACGTTTTTTTTTTTTTTTTTTTTTTTTTTGAGCAGCTGCGGCAAATTCTTTCGACACACACACACACACACACACACACACACACACACACAATATTACGTAACACTCTGCGCTTATGTTTTAAAAAGATAATTTAACATATAAATAACAATTTTTAAATAGCCCACTTAAAGTGTTTATTACAAATAAATGACTAAATGCTAAAAAATTATACATTTTAATGAACAAATATATGCGTTGCATTTACAATTCTGCAGCACCCCCACTTCCCGCGGCCCTGATGGGAGGTATGTTAAACCTGAGAAAGCAGAGTAAGTCAAGCCCGTTTCTGAAAGAGAGGTAACTTATACTCAGAGTCAGTTACCATGGTAACTTACTCTGTGAACCTAACCTGGCCGGGAGCAGGTTTTCTTCGGTAAACCCAGAGTTTTTTTCGGTCTCCTCCCCTTTTTTAAAGAGGAAGTGGTGTTTAAACACCTCATTCATTCTTTCAGTACATTTTTATTAATAAAATTAATCTTTAATTAATAAATACAATATTGCTATTTTTACTGTTTTTTTTTTTTTTTCAATTTTTTAAATAAGATGAAGTCTATTAACTCCTTAACTGGCAACTGAATATACAGTAGTAGATTAGAGTTACATAATGTAGTTCTAAACAAATTCTACAGAATTAAACTGTGGCATTTACTGAAAATCACTGAACTCTGTTCATCTGTGCAACAGAAGTTGATGGACCGTCCTCCTGCTGTTCTTCCACTTTGGGGGCGGGGGGAGAGATAAGACTACCCATTTATACTTAGCTTTAAACTTAGATTCTACTCCACATAAAAATGTGAAAAAATCTGAATGTGTAGATTGTTTGATGTGACACATAACATTATCCCCATCGTCCTGTGAAGATGAGTACACTTTATAACACTATTTGTCATAATTTCTGGTGTATTGAGTAGGCTACTTACAACTGCCTGCAGGTTTTGTTGGGACAGGAGGCTCCAAAAGACAGATATTACCATCGGAATCTGTTGGGACCAACAAAAAACCCAACCCAAAGTAAAATAAATGGAAATATCAAAAATAGCCTATATAAGAAATAACACATATGTAAACCTCTTACATTTTATGAAGGCCCTTGGATCTTCGGGAGTGACTGGCTCTGAAGTCCCTCCAGGAATTCCCCCAGCCAAAAATGCTGCTGCACTGCTAGACACTGGGATGCTATTTAGTTATTTAATATGTCAAATATTTGTAAATTCAGGTAGCCTACACCCATGATATGCTCAAACCTTACCTGATTGAATTATGTTCTTATATTTAATTTTCAGCTGCTGCCATGTTCTTTTAATACCTGCAGGATTGCACCCATGAAAATTAAAATTAGGTTGAATAACATACTGTTCTTCCAGTTTCACCTCTGATATTATAACAGTTGGGTAAGTTACTCTAAAATAGTTATTAATTACTAACTACAAATGACATCTTCAACCGTGTAATTAGATTCATGTAATAATGACTATCTTTAGAAAGTATTGGTCTACTTATTAATAAATCCCATATCAACCTCAACCACTTGAACAATACAAGGAGAGACAAGAAACTGCACTTTTAATGCTTTCAAATAAACAATATACAATTGCATGGATTATTCTTGAATTGACCAAAGTGTGTAGAGGGAGAAGGTTACATAAAAAATATACCTTTTAAAAATGTATGTTAAATATACAGAATTGTTCTATAGTCTAATGCAATTACATCAGATTTTACTTCAAATTACAGAAGAATTAAGAGTAATCCCTTTAATTAAATGACAGTATTTAGATGACTTGGTAATTAATTACACCCAACACTGTATAACTAATTAAAATGTAAACATACGCATTGACTCGAGCAACTATTTTCTCCCTAGCTAACTCTAGTTGTCCTTCGCTGCTGCAGCCGATATTTAAAAAATAATAATATGTCTTCTTACGCTTGCAGAAGCTGGTGAGAAATATGCAGACCTCTTTTTGTCTGGCGCTGTTACCATGGTGACTCATAATATCTGCACTCCATTGATAATGGCTTTTTATAGTGGTGGTGCACGCGCTTAACTCAGAGTCAGTCAACTCAGAGTTGATTGAACTAACTAATTTCCGCTGTTCTGTAACCGAAAACTCAGAGTTTCCCATCTCAGGGTAAGCCAACTCAGTTGAACCTCCTTTCTGAAACAGGCCCCAGGGGCCCGTTCTTCGTACGTCGCTAACTCAGTTAGCTGGATTTGATTGTTGGAGATTTGGCATGATCTTGGATTGTTTGGTTCTTCGACGCTCATCCTGGACTTGCTGTCATAGCAACAGGTGCCCAAGCTTAAACCTGCTCGGGAGCAGGCTTATTTCATGTTAACAGGATTAGATCCCGGCTTTATAAGCGGAGGTGATACGGGAAGTCTTTCGCAGCCATGTCTTGTCCGTTTTTACGACAAGAACCTGTCGCTGAAGGTGGTCTCACGCTGCACAATCCACTGCCGCTTTCTGAGCATGCAGCCTGACATCAAACAATTCACCATTTACCTTGGAGAAGCGAGTCCAGAATATATCAAATAATACAAAAAGTAATGTAATCAAAAAGTATGCAGTTGACTGATTAAAAATATCTTAGATGGTGTGTGACTCCATGTCCTACATCACAAATGTGGAAGCAAAATGGCCTGGTTCTGTGCATGACTCCAGGATTTTCAGAGAGTCACATTTATGCACATTATTTGAACGTGGTAAGGAAATATTTAATATCAAGCTCACTGTATTACATACATTTATTCTGAGCCTAACAAAACTGCATTTTTCCAGGTGCTTACGACGGGATCCTGCTTGGTGACAGGGGCTATACCTGCAGGCAGTATTTCATGACGCCATTCCCTGACCCAAACCCCGGACCACAAACCCGTTTCAATGCAGCTCTAGCCAGGACAAGGGCACGCATTGAAATGACCTTTGGGCAACTAAAGGAAAGATTTCAGTGTCTGAGGGTTGCACCTGACAGGGCCTGTGACATTATTGTTGCATGTGCCATACTCCACAATAGTGCCACCATCAGAAAGGAGAGGACCCCTGTGGTGGAGGTGCAGCCTGATGATGACCTCCAGCCAGTGCACTTGGACCAACCTAGTGGCAGAGCTGCACGGGACAGAATTGTGGAACACCATTTTTTTTTTTTTTTTTTAAAACAAAAACCTTCATTAAATGAATAGAAGACAAGACAACATGCTTAGTTCCTTGAGTTTTATTTCAATTATTCTTTGTCAAGAAAAGCCAATGATGGTCATCTTTTGCCTGCAATAAGATATATTGTTATCCAAGGTCAGCAATAGTACTCTGTGTGAAATAGTGTATTTAGCACTTACTCTGAAGTTCCTTTTGAAGCAACTCAATCTCTAGTGCCAGTTTTTTCTTCTTTAAGGTGTCAAGTTCTATTTCTCCCCTTCATTTTTCTGTTTTTTCAGGTCAAAATACTAAATTTTCTGTTGTAGATTCCGTTTATATACGGATATCACCCTGTGCCATGTTTGGATAAAAAGAATAAAAAAATAAAAAAGAACTGTCAACACAAGCCTCATGCAACAAAAATAAAAAGTACAAGTAGGTTACTACACTGCCCACCTCTGTATCACTTTGTGCAGTAGGCCTTTCCTCCTGCAACTCATATTGCAGTCAGAAATAATATGTACACAAGTTACTATAAATGAAGTAAAGTTATTTATGCACTTACAAGTACTTCCTCCAAAGGACAGTCATCTGAGAGGGTTTCTTCACTGTCCTGTGCAATGGAAACAAATGGGCATTACAAAGTGTTGCACTTTCTTCCCTTTTGATGTAAAGTTAGAAAAAGTCCACTTACTGCACATATTTCAGCCACTACTTTCTTGGGAACAGGTACAAGTGTTGGTGTATTATGTAAAACTGCACAAAAGAGGAAACACAATGGCATTACAATGAACTACACTATATGAACAAATGTGATCAGTAACTCATGGCAAAATATTCTTACATTAAGTTCAGCAGTTTTCACCTTCACAAGTCAAAGCAATTGATCACTACTCAATATTTAACAGCTGAAATTACTGTACCAGCCATTTGGATTATATAGGCCTACTTAATTTAACCCTCTGAGGTCTGAGGGGTTTTTGGGGTCCTTGAGATGTTCTGACATGCCCTGACATTTGTGCTTTTTTCAGTTGCTTATAAACATATTAATGGCAAAGGTATAATTACACTCTATTTAGCACAAACAGGGCTACCATAATATGTGAGCAACATGCATGTACATGTTTGTATTTTTGAGAGAATAATGTTTATGCATGGTTATTGAAAAAACTAAAAACTAAAGTTTCTGAAATAAGGCCACAAAACACATACTAAATACGTGTCAATAAGACTTTTGACTAATTGATGTCTTTGCCTAGAATTTTTTCTTCAAAATGATGTGAAAATCATCCTGCCCTTATCATTCACATAACACAATACATTGATTTAAATCTTGTAAAACACTTTTTGTTTGTAAAGGCAATATGCGCAAGGGGCGTCAACCATTCAACAGCATCATGCATATGTAGTGGTTCACACCTCAGGAGACAATGGGGCCCGCATACCTAATGAGCCATTCATTCAGGTGTGTCACCTATAGCCACAAGAAAGAATGCAAGAGCAATATATATACAGTGTATATATATATATATATATATATATATATATATATTCTACCAAATTGGTTCACAGTTGGAAGCATGTCAATTTTTTTTTTTTTCACAAATTTTGCTTGCAAATTGTATAATATCCAAGGAAAACATGTCTATTAATTGTGCAGTTAATTCTCATACTGTATTTTCAGTTTTGGAATATGTATCCTCTCCCCAAATTTGTCAATAATAAAACACAATAAAAATTATTTAAAGAAAATGCTTATATTTACCTTTTAAAATTTGTTTACATCTACCTTGTAAATATATATTTTTTTATTAAAAAGGTTACAATTACAACAACAATTGAAGTGTAATCTTTCTTTGTAAAAACTAAAGTATACATTTTATCATACATATTTCAAACTTCGAATATAGCCTACATTGACAAAACATACTATATTTAACATTGTAACGCAGCACCAGACTCAATAGGATCCATTTGCAGCTTTATTAGAATTAACAACAGGCAGGGTAAAACAGGGGCAAACAGAACAACGGAGATAATCTCAGATCAGAAGTAGATAACAGGCAAGGGTCGAGGCAGGCGGCAGGAATCACAGTCGAAAGAACAATCCGGGTCGAGACAGGCAGCAGAACAAACAGAGGTCGATATAACAGTCCGAGTCGAGGCAGGCAGCAGAAGAATCAGAAGTCGATGTAAACAATCCAAGGTCAGTAACAGTTCAGCAAACACAGGGAAAATGCTCAGAAATTGTACGCCTGGGGCAATGCAATACTTCGCAATGAACTAGAGAATGAACGGGGTTTATATGGGTGAGTGTGGATGAGCTGCAGGTGTTAGTGTAGATGAGCTGCAGGTGTTTGTGTAATCAGTCCCAGGTAAGCGGCATGATGGGATATATTCTGGTGAAAGTGTCCTGCAGTGGTGAAGAGGAGGTGAAGTGGAAGCCTGCTCTGTAACAGAGCCCCCCCCTTGCGAGCAGCTCCTGAGGCGAGAAGGCAAATGGCGCCGGGGTCTTCCACGGGGTCGAGGGGCCGGCTTCTCCGGGTGCAAATGATGAAACTCTTCTGTGAGTGTGGGATCTAGGATATCTCCAGCGTTGACCCATGATTGCTCCTCCGGACCATACCCCTCCCAGTCAACCAGATATTGGAGGACATTACCCCGGCGCCTGGAGTCCAGCAACTTGTGCACACGGTACGCCTCCTCGCCATCAACCAGGATGGGCAGGGGGTCTGGAGCCGCGACTCCCTCCTTCAACTCTCCTCTCGGACCACCAGCAGGTTTTAGGAGAGATACATGGAATGTAGGAGAAATACGATAGTCAGCGGGCAAATCCAATCGAAAAGATACCGGAGAAATTTGTTTAATAATTTGGAACGGACCAACATACCTGGGACTGAGTTTGCGGCAAGGGAGTCGGAGTCTTAGGTTCTTGGTGGACAGCCACACCCACTGGCCTGCACTGTATTCAGGACCCGGGCGACGATGACGGTTAGCCTGTCGTTCTTGTCGTCTGACTGCATGAAGAAGATGAGTGTGAGCTTGATCCCAGACCTCCTCGCTCTTGTGTAGCCACTCGGTGACAGATGGTAGCTCGGTGGGTTCTCCTGACCAGGGGAACAGGGGAGGTTGAAAGCCCAGGATACATTTGAAAGGGGTAATGCCTGTAGCGGGTTTGACTAAAGAATTCTGGGCGTATTCGGCCCAAAACAAATATCTGCTCCACTCAGTTTGTTGTTTTTGACAATAGGTCCGAAGGAAGCGGGTGACGTCTTGATTCAGGCGTTCGGTTTGCCCATTGGACTGGGGATGGTACCCGGAGGTGAGACTGATGTTGACATGAAGCTGTTTGAAGAATGCGGTCCAAATTCTGGAGGTAAACTGAGGACCACGGTCCGATACTATGTCTTCGGGCAGACCATAAAAGCGGAATACCTGATTGCAGAGGAGTTCGGCTGTCTCGAGTGCAGTGGGGAGTTTGGGTAGTGGTATTAGACGGCAGGCCTTGGAGAATCGGTCAACGATGGTAAGTATGGTGGTATGTCCTTGGGAGTTGGGTAGATCCGTAATGAAATCGATGGCAATGTGGGACCAGGGGCGGTGTGGTGTGGGTAGTGGTGTTAAGAGTCCAGCAGGTAACTGTCTGGGTGATTTGGATGTGTTGCAGTTGGAACAGTTCTGAACGTATTTGGTGGTATCAGATGGTAATGTGGGCCACCAGAAGCGATTTTGGAGCAGCTGTGTGGTAGCGGTGATCCCAGGATGACCAGAACTGGGCATAGAGTGAACTTGATCGAGAAGACGAGGACGAAGGTGGTCTGGAACAAAGAGCAGATTAGCTGGGCATTCTGGAGATGGTCTCTCTTGCATGTTTGCTTGTTGGATTTCTGTGATAATATCCCATTGTACTGGAGCCACCAGGAGGTTTGTGTGAAGGATGTTCTCGTGGGCCGGGGTTTGAACTGTCTCCTCCGTTTGACGTGAGAGTGCGTCAGCCTTGATGTTCTTGGTTCCTGGTCGATATGTTACTGTGAAGTGAAATCTGGTAAAGAATAGAGCCCATCTGGCTTGTCGGGGGTTCAAACGTTTGGCCGAGCGAAGATATTCAAGGTTCTTGTGGTCCGTGAGAATTATGAATGGTTGACCAGCTCCCTCCAGCCAGTGGCGCCATTCCTCCAGGGCTAATTTCATAGCAAGCAATTCACGATTACCCACATCGTAGTTACGTTCAGCCGGTGTGAGTTTGCGGGAGAAGAAAGCACACGGGTACATCTTTGCTGGTTCGCCTTGTCGCTGGGATAATACAGCCCCAACCCCTGTGCTGGAGGCATCGACTTCTACTATGAACTGGCGTTCTGGATCCGGATGATGCAAAATGGGCGCTGACGTGAAACGAGTTTTCAAATCCTGGAATGCTTGGTTTGCCTCTTCAGACCATTTCAGCCGAGCAGTGTGACGCTTGGTCATGGCGGTTAGTGGAGCGGCAATAATGCTGAAGTTTCTTATAAATCTTCGGTAGAAATTAGCGAAACCCAAAAATCGTTGCATCTCCTTTACGGTTTGAGGTAGCGGCCAATCCAGAACTCCTTTGACCTTCCTCTCATCCATGGCTACCCCCTCCTGGCTGATAATGTATCCTAGAAATGACGTGCTAGTCTGGTGGAATTCGCATTTCTCAGCCTTGGCGTAGAGTTGATATTGAATTAAACGTTCCAGGACCAATCTGACCTGACGGACGTGCTCCTCCATAGAGTTTGAGTAGATTAGTATGTCATCGATGTAGATAATCACCCATTTATCTAGCATGTCTCGGAAGACGTCATTCATGAAAGACTGGAACACTGAAGGACTGTTTGACAGGCCGAAAGGCATGACCAGGTATTCGTAGTGCCCAGTGGTGGTGGAAAAGGCCGTCTTCCACTCGTCTCCCTCACGGATGCGAATCAAATTGTAAGCATTGCGCAGATCCAGTTTGGTAAAGTACTTGGCTTGGCGGAGTTGTTCCAGTGCTGCAGGAACCAGAGGAAGGGGATATCGGAACTTCACCGTCTGATCGTTCAGCCCTCGGTAGTCGATGCAGGGTCGTAACCCCCCGTCCTTCTTCTTTACGAAGAAGAATCCGGCAGCTGCCGGAGAAGTTGAGGGTCTGATGAAACCTTTGGTTAGCTCCTCATTAATGTACTGTTTCATAGCTTCGGATTCTGGTCGAGACAGAGGAAAGATCCTTCCCCGAGGAGGAGAAGCTCCAGGAAGGAGGTCTATGGCACAGTCGCTGGAGCGGTGTTCGGGGAGTTGTGATGCTTTTCTCTTACTGAAGGCTTCGATGAGGTCTGCATAATCAGGTGGTATTTTGGGTTCTTCTGGATCTGACGTGGCGGGATTTGGACGTTGAAGAGGAAGGCGAGTGACTCTGGATAAACAGCGGTTTTGACAGGTGGGACTCCATTGAATGATCTGCCCCTCCCTCCAGGAGATGTGAGGGTTGTGGTCATGTAACCAGGGATAGCCGAGGATGACTGAGTGATGAGGGGATTGGATGACGTAGAAACTGATATCCTCGGTGTGTAGTGATCCGACGTGCAGTTTGATTTGCTCTGTGGTGCTGTGAATTCTCCCCTCTCCAAGAGGTCGGCCATCTAGCGCCTCCACTGCCAAGGAAGAAAGACAAGGTTTTAGTTCCAGGTTGCATTGTACAGCGAATTTGTGAGATATGAAGTTCCCAGCGGCTCCTGAGTCTATTAGAGCCGTGGTGCTGATAACTTTATCATGAATCACTAGGCGCACTGGTAAGGTGAAACTGGATGTGGTAGTATGGGCATTGGTACAGAAACTCACCGAGCGGGAGTCTGCAGATGGACGAGCTGGACAGGCGAATTTCATGTGTCCGGGCTGGCCGCAGTACATGCACAAACGGTTCTGCCTCCGGCGTTCTCGTTCCTCTGGGGTTAAGTGAGTGAAACCGATTTGCATGGGTTCATGCATGGTGGGCGTGTCCTGTGAATAGCGCGGGGGAATTCGCACAGAGCGTCGAGAACGGATCAGGTTGTCCACTTGGATGGCTAGATCGATGTATTCATTTAGATTTCTTCCCTCGTCACGGCAGGCTAATTCGGACTGGAGTTCAGCGGTGAGTCCTTTTCGGAAGAGAGTTTTAAGTGTATCCTCCACCCAGTTGGTCTGCGCCGCTAGTGTGCGAAACGTGAGTGCATACTCAGCCGTCGTGTTTCTTCCCTGTGACAGGGCTAGTAGTTGTTCTCCTGCGTTTCCGCCCTCCGTGGGGTGTTCGAAGACATGACGGAATTGTTGAATAAACTCCCCAAACGTGGCGAATGATGAACCATCCGGCCTCCAAACCGCAGTAGCCCATTCTAATGCTCGACCCGTGAGCAGTGAGCAGACGAATGCTATGCGACTCGCGTTAGTGGTGTAGAGTGAAGGCTGCTGATCAACAAAGAGAGTGCACTGCAGTAAGAATCCCTTGCATTTCGTCGGATTACCGTCAAACTTCTCAGGGAATGCTAGTCGTGGATTTATTGACGGGTTCGCAGCGGGTGGGACAGGCTCTGG
Organism: Leuciscus leuciscus; assembly: GCF_965113295.1. Classification (NCBI taxonomy): domain Eukaryota; kingdom Metazoa; phylum Chordata; class Actinopteri; order Cypriniformes; family Leuciscidae; genus Leuciscus; species Leuciscus leuciscus. The sequence continues at coordinate 263,207 of NW_028118558.1, forward strand.
TGCTGCTGGTGGTGATGGTGCAGCGGGAACATTCCCTATCGCCGCCCGGATTTCTTGTAACCCCTGTACGAGTTCCTCGGTAAGTGAAGTCAGATGGCTTAACTGATGATGATGCAGATCCAAACGTGAAGCTTGTGAGGAAAGTTCCGTAGATAACTGCACGACAGCCGCTGGATCGGAAGATGGCGAAGTATTCTGTAACGCAGCACCAGACTCAATAGGATCCATTTGCAGCTTTATTAGAATTAACAACAGGCAGGGTAAAACAGGGGCAAACAGAACAACGGAGATAATCTCAGATCAGAAGTAGATAACAGGCAAGGGTCGAGGCAGGCGGCAGGAATCACAGTCGAAAGAACAATCCGGGTCGAGACAGGCAGCAGAACAAACAGAGGTCGATATAACAGTCCGAGTCGAGGCAGGCAGCAGAAGAAGAATCAGAAGTCGATGTAAACAATCCAAGGTCAGTAACAGTTCAGCAAACACAGGGAAAACGCTCAGAAATTGTACGCCTGGGGCAATGCAATACTTCGCAATGAACTAGAGAGTGAACGGGGTTTATATGGGTGAGTGTGGATGAGCTGCAGGTGTTAGTGTAGATGAGCTGCAGGTGTTTGTGTAATCAGTCCCAGGTAAGCGGCATGATGGGATATATTCTGGTGAAAGTGTCCTGCAGTGGTGAAGAGGAGGTGAAGTGGAAGCCTGCTCTGTAACAAACATATTAGCAAAAATTGGCAAACAAAAGCTTATTTGAGGTGGCAGATATTTTACAGTAAAAATGTGTAATCTATCCAAAACTAATCAACGAAATGTTGTCTTTCATATGTCTGTAACATAGGTCTTTCGTTTTTATTATAAGGAATATAAATGTTAATTTGCAGTTTAATACGTTGCTTATACAAATACATTTTATTTCAACATATTTCAATCGATTTTACTCAGTATAGCTAAATAGTTTGCTAAAAGCAGATCATTTATTCACACACAGAAACGCAATTCAAATTTAAACCGTCTTTTTGCGAGTTGTGGTAAACAGCGCATCTCTGCGTTCATTCATTCACACAGAAACGCGATTTACTTGAGAATGAAAAAAAAAAACTTACTACATTATTCCATCCGTTGCTCCTCGAAATACCAGCACTTCTGAGGTAAGTTTTCCATTATTATTATTCCTCACAGCGCTGCGAGACAGTGTAGACAACTACACTTATCTGAATAAACTTGATGTGTTTTCTCGAGCTGATATGGGGGCGTTCACAGTTTGTATGGGATCGTCTCAGTCATTTGCGTTTGAATAGCGCGCGCTCTCCGTGGGCGGGGCCGATTATAACGTAATGAGATGAGATGAGCTCGACTGGAATCGCTCTCTTTTAATACAGATTTCACAAGATTAGAATATTTGTTTTTTATATAAATTACTTCATTTAAAAGAAGAAAATTCAAGCTTCATGCCTGTGTGTCTGTATGCCTGTTTGACTGAGTATTCGCTCAGTTATTGTTCATTTTCGGACGCGTTTCAGAATGGACTTCACTGGCAGAGAGAAGGCAGAACTCGCTTCGTGTTTATTTTTCTTGATTTGGCAAAAAGCACAACACTTTGTTTTTATTGTGAGTATACACAAAAATAATACACATTTAACAGAATCGATTGATGTATGAAACTCCTATGGAAAATCAAAGTCAACAGAGTATTTATGAGTTTCTTTTACATTGACAAAAAAAAAGCGAGCTGGTATCGCCGGCGATACCGTAGACCTCAGGGGGTTAATGCGGCAAAAAAAAAGATATATTTTACAGTGTAGCAAGATCATTTAAAGCTCATTTACCAGTAATGAAGGTGTTGCTGCTACTGGTTCCTGGCTGTTGGTCTGAGGAAGAGCTGCCCCCAGGGATGCCCTCCACAATGGGTCGGTTCACATTTAACCCCAGGGCCAGCTCTACTGCTGGGGTATAATGTGGTATAATGTGAGGGAGCAGGACCACCACCTGTTTGTTTTTTTTCAGCTCAGCCTTTTTCTTGGTTGCTGTTATAAACAGACAAACACATTTAACGGTGCTTTTCTTTTGTAAAAGAGACAAAGAACATTAGAAGTAGAAAAGATTACCATTTTGAAGAATATTCTTGTACTTCCCTTTTACTTGTTCCCATGTTCTAGTGCAGTGTTCTTCAACCCTGCTCCCGGAGGACCCCCAACACTGCTGGTTTTCTTTGTCTCCCTAATCAAACACACCGGATTCAATTCATCAACTCATTATCACATGGGTTAATGAGCTGATGAGTTGAATCAGGTGTGTTTGATTAGGGAGACAAAGAAAACGTGCAGTGTTGGGGGTCCTCCAGGAGCAGGGTTGAAGAACACTGAGGTGGCTCTGACATTAAGCAATTATGAAATGATTAAAATACAAGAATATACACTGTAATAAGTGATATAACCATAACATGGAACACTTACGCATTTCATTTGTCTGCTACTTTTTGCCAGCCCTCTCTCCTGGGTTTTGCACACTTTGAGGTGTTCCCTGGCGTTTTAATTAAGGTTTCATATTCTGCATAACCTTCAATAACTCTTGCTCTGCTGCGGAGAAAAACTGTGCGCGCTCTTTGGCCATGGTGAGCAGCCAATAGCAGCGTTGCTGATCAATGTTTCTACTATCGATACATATCCCCTTTTAAACCAGCGCATGAACGCGCAGTTATCTCAGATAACTCAATCCAGCTCTACTAATCATAACTGGCAGGTGTGTTCGAAGAACATCATGATTAGGCCGATGATATCACCTTGGATGTCTCATAATTTGATCTTGGATGTTTCAAGCAACGTACGAAGAACGGGCCCCAGTTGCTATGACAGCAAGTCCAGGATGAGCGTCGAAGAACTCAGTTAGCTGGATTTGATTGTTGGCGATTTGGCATGATCTTGGATTGTTTGGGTCTTCGACGCTCATCCTGGACTTGCTGTCATAGCAACTGGGGCCCGTTCTTCGTACGTTGCTTAAAACATCTGAGATCAAACGAGACATCCAAGATGATATCATCGTGCTAATCATGATCTGACTAATTTGGTTCTTCGAACACACCTGCCGGATATGATTAGTATAGCTGGATTGAGTTAGTGAGATAATTGCGCGTTCACGCTCTGGTTTAAAAGGGGATATGTATCGATAGTAGAAACATTGATCAGCAACGCTGCTATTGGCTGCTCACCATGGCCAAAGAGCGCGCTCAGTTTTTCAACGCAGCAGAGCAGGAATTTTTACTGGAAGGGTATGCAGAGTTTGAAAAATATAATTAAAACGCCAGGGAACACTGGGAATCAAAGTGTGCAAAAGCCAGGACTCGAGAGGGCTGGCAAAAAGTAACAGACAAATTAAATGCGTAAGTGTTCCATGTTATGGTTATATCACTTATTACAGTATATATTCTTGTATTTTAATAATTTCATAATTGCTTAATGTCAGAGCCACCTCAGGACCCACTAGAACATGGGAACAAGTAAAAGTGAAGTACAAGAATATTCTTCAAACTGGTAATCTTTTCTACTTCTACTGATTAGTCTCTTTTAGCAAAGACATTTTAAATGATGTGTCTGTTTGTCTGTTTATGGTTATCTGCAACCAAGGAAAAGGCGGAGCAGAAAAAAACAGGTGGTGGTCCTGCACCCCCACGTTATACCCCGGCAGAAGAGCTGGCCCTTGGGCTAAATGAGAACCGACCCATTGTGGAGGGCATTCCTGGGGGCAGCTCTTCCTTAAGGCCTATTTATACTTCTGCGTCGGACCTACGCCGGAGCCTCTACGCTGTAGGCAACGCGTTGGTTTTAATTTATACTTCTGCGTCGTTGTCCGCGTTGACGCGCAATTACTCATGCAGAGGGACCATGTGAAACCCGAGGGAGGGGTTCTAGCAGACCAATCACAGCGCTTGCGTCCGCGTAGAATTGACGCGTTGTTACATTTTTGGAGAGGTGCGCATCAGGGTACGCCAAAGGGTACGCGCGCTAAGCACAGCCTACGACGTAGCTACGGCGTAAGTTCGACGCAGAAGTATAAATAGGCCTTTAGACCTAAAGCCAGGGACCAGTAACAGCAACACCTTAATTAAAGGTAAATGAGTTTTAAATCATCTTGCTACACTGTAAATAATTTGTTGCTGCATTAAAATTAAGTATGTCTATAATCCAAATGGCTGGTACAGTATCAGCTCCGCTTATGAAGCCGGGATCTAATCCTGTTAACATGAAATAAGCTTGCGCACCTGTTGCTATGACAGCAAGTCCAGGAGGAGCGTCGAAGAACCAAACAATCCCAGATCATGCCAAATCGCCAATAATCAAATCCAGCTAACTGAGTTAGCGACGTACGAAGAACGGGCCCCAGGTGCGCAAGCTTAAACCTGCTCGGGAGCAGGCTTATTTCATGTTAACAGGATTAGACTGCGGCTTCATAAGCGGAGCTGATACGGGAAGTCCAGCGCTTATGAAGCCGGGATCTAATCCTGTTAACATGAAATAAGCTTGCGCACCTGTTGCTATGACAGCAAGTCCAGGATGAGCGTCGAAGAACCAAACAATCCCAGATCATGCCAAATCGCCAATAATCAAATCCAGCTAACTGAGTTAGCGACGTACGAAGAACGGGCCCTGAGGTACGAAGAACTGAGATTTTGCGTTACAATAGTGCACTTTCTGAGATATATATTTTTTCTCGTGACTGGTGAGATTGTCGTTTACATGATTAATTTGTTGGAAACGCACACTTATTTTCGACTTGTCGGAGTCGGGCTTTAACTACAGCACAAACTGTTTGCATTGCCTTAAGATTATTTGCGAGTGGCTCTTTCCTTTACACTATTGGAGATGCGGAGAACTTGATGGAAAGTGCTGTCTGTCGTGTCATTCGGAGTTTACCTGGCGCTTTTAGGTTTAAAAAAACAGTTTTAGGTTTTTTTGTGGCATTTCCAAGCCACTTAAAGGAGCTGTATGTAGTTTTCAGCGGCCTCTAGCGGTGATGTTTCAGATTGCAACCAATAAGTTGACAAGCGCGTGCTCTTGCGCGTGCTCGAATTTATGAGCGAGCACTGTGGATACCGGCCAGACTGAGACGCGTCACGCAACACACCAGAGAGAGCATCCCACAACATGCTAGAAACTCAGGTAAACTCCCACTGCAACGTTACAATAATAGGCTACTTTTATCAGCTTGACGTTGAACTAATGCTCCATGCTCGTACCATGATAAGAATGGAACCCTATCAACCGTGCCGAATTTTGCCACTGCAAGCACTACTTCACATTTTCTTCAGGAAATGTATACATTCTAGGTTTGTAGATAAGGTCTCTCCATGATACAAACGCCCTGCCGATGTTGATCCGTGTTTTTTCACCCGAAGTTCATCCGATTCACGTCTGGCCTTTAATACGAGCTTCAGCAGAAAGAAAAAAACGTTTTATTGTTTTTTTTTATCAATATGTGGAGTTTGTGTTGGAGTCTGTGTTGTGCTGGGAGCAGGTCGTTTCTTAGTGTTATCAGACATGTCATAAGTTGCATAAGTCATAAGTCCATGTCATAAGTTGCAGTGTCGTCGCTGTTGAGTGCAAAATCAGTAGGCTAGACGAGGCGAGAGGCTCGGGAGCGCTCCGCGCATGCAGGTGACGTCACTGGATTTCGCGGTAAATCCGACCCGGCACCTTCACATAAACATAAGAATACTTGCTTTCAGAGGTAATAGCAAAACCCGAAAAGTGGATCATTTTAATGTGATTTTACAACCCCTTCACACACAGGCAATAAAAAAAGGATTCGTTTTAGTAGAAAAGCTACATACAGCACCTTTAAGACCCAATGTTGTAAAGCAGTTTTTTTTTTAAGCAGTTTTTTTTTTAGGCTATCATAATTTTTTATGAAGATCATGCATTCATGACCATGCCGATTACAGTATATGTTACTCAGGCTTCACTAACGTGATTGGTACCATAGACTATAGGCTAGACCAGGGGTCGGCAACCTAAGGCACGCGTGCCAAATGCGACTCTGATACTTTCCAGACAAGTTACATACTCTCCTGTCACTTGTTTCAAGAGCTTCACTTGGTCAAAAACCAAGTGATAACCTGTACAATGTAAAATTGTCAACATCAAATTATGTACTACATATTACAGCATTGTTTCAATACAAGACATACCAATGGACTCGCGCAGCTTTCTGTCTTCTTTGGGCACCAGATGTTCCTTCCTCACCCGAAACAAAGGACTTATTCGATTAGCTTGCGTTGATATAAGGACTGGTCTTCCTTCTCTGCTGTAAAACAAGAAAGTCTCGACTTACTCTATGTGTAGGCATGTGCCGGTATCACATTTTCATGCTGCGATTAATTGAGTGATCTTTTATCACGGTATACGGTATTATCACGGTATTTGAATTGCACATGAGAAACAGATGGATTTGGGGGGGATGTAAAAAATTAAATAAAACTTGCATCACAAGGTGTAATTGTGATTGTCAAAACATTTGATAACTAAACTGAATTTTATTAAGTTTAGTGACAACATGTTACAATGATTACATGGTACAATGACTGGTAGGCTACTGTTTGTATTGCTTAACACAAATTTAACGATTTCAATTCAATACTTGGGATTTGATTTAAATCTTGATTCAATATTGACTTATTTTGGATAAATATTAGAAAGGCTACAGTAGATAGCCCACGTTATTTTTTTCTCATGAAAAAAAATATCTCACATAATGCTATGTAACCATATAGAACCCTATCAGCTGGTATTTTTAAAGGTTACAAATAACTAATTAAATCAAATATAATGTGGTTTTCATTATAATAACAATTATGTAATGACACAAGTAAAAATATAATATGTAAAGTGCAGTGCACATATTCAGCAAAATACTCCTCTTTATCTATATGTTTTAGTCATCTAACATGCTGCTGGTCATTAAATAGTTTAAATGTAACGTTCTGTGACACAATTGTTCTCCTGTTTCATATCAAAAGTAACCTGCTCTGTCTTGTTTGACGGTATTCGTGTCCTCTTTGCTCCGCGATTTTTCTCTGCGTGAGAAAACCATAGGAGAAAACGGATGTGTGGCGTGAGCGTATGAGGAGTCTCGCGCTGAATGCGTCGAGTTGGCAGCTCTGCTTTTAGAAGCGGGATGGATCCGGATAGATCGGCGGCGGCGTTCCTCCTTCCGCCATGCTGCTTCTCCATGTGAGGACTGTTTACATTAGACTAGAAGTGCGCACCGGCCGCATGCTTATACACGTGGCGATTGTTTACATCAGAATGCGCACGTGTTTTGCGCAGTTTGTTTAAGCGGTTGATGGAAAATAAGCTAATGCGCGTTCTAAAAATCTAAATTCGGATCTATTATTTTTCACGGTATTTTGAAGTGCCCGCGATAACAATATCGTGCATATTCATTACCGCGATTTATCGCATTACCGAATACCGGCACATGTCTATCTATGTGCAATTACTATTGTTCTTGAACCATAAATTAAGACAGTTATAAATAAGTTAATTTACCATACGATTCAAGTCAAGTCAAGTCAAGTCAAGTTTATTTGTATAGCGCTTTTCACAATACAGATTGTATCAAAGCAGCTTCACAGTATTAAATTAAAATAATACAACAATGTTTGTTTCAAGAGGAATTTATTGATTGATAAAATTAAATTAAATATCCCCAAAATATCCCCAACTGAGCAAGGCAAAGGCAACAGTGGCAAGGAACCGAAAAACTCCATCAAGTGACCTAATGGTGTCCTAAAACTCCATCAGGTGACCTAATGGAGAAAAAAAACCTTGGGAGAACCCAGGCTCAGTCGGGGGCCAGTTCTCCTCTGGCATTTATGAGCTACAGGCCGGATTGTAGTTTGAACTGTAGGATTATATGAATGCCTGGCTGAAGAGATGCGACTTTAATCTAGTTTTAAACTGGGAGAGCGAGTCTGAGCAACGAACAGTATCAGGAAGACTATTCCAGAGTTTTGGAGCCAAATGTGAAAATGCTCTCCCTCCTTTGGTGGTTCTGGATATCCTAGGTATGACCAAAAGCCTTGAATTTAGTGATCTTAAAGAGCGCGATGGATTATAGGGGCGATAGAAGATCCGTTAAATAGACTGGAGCTAAGCCGTTTAGAGCTTTATAAGTCAGTAGCAATACCTTATAATTAATACGGAACTTTATAGGTAACCAATGCAGTGATGATAAAATCGCTGTTATATGATCATATTTTCTTGATCTCGTAAGAACTCTAGCGGCGGCGATTCAGGAGAGAGCATTTGATGAGTAAATACCGATTTCAATATTCTAGAAACTTTACCTGGGAAGGGCTGATCCCGGCAAGATTCTCTGCGACTCACTAGTAGCTCTTGTGAGGGTTGGCTCTTAAAAGAGCTGTTGAGTTTGATATTGTAGAGCTTTAAAAAAAAAAAAAGGACCAAGTAATCCTGCAAGACGGAAAGGAAGGTAATTTTAATACATTACTTGCAAATAGTCAGTTTATGTATAACTGTAGGATATTTTTTTCTGTAAAGAGTGTTGAATAATTAAATTTTAAAAGCATTTTTATATTATAAGTTCACTGATATGTGGGGGCATTTCTATGAATAAAAGTACGTCTTTAATAGCAAGCAATAATCATGTGAAAATGATTTAAATGCAAACGGGACAGTTATCAGCAGTGTAACTGGTCTGATTATGACAAAATAATCGAGTATCTGATGTCATGTGACAAGTAATAAGCTTTTCCACCCCTGCAAACAGAGGTAGGTTTTGAGGTGTGGAGAGACGTCATGTATCACTGGAACATAAACAGACGGGGACCAATTTGTAATAATTGTAATTAGTGGTGCACGATATATCGGCCGCCGATATAATATCGGCCGATATGGTCATTTTTTTACACATCGGTATCGTTCCGATGTCAAAATATGGCCGATGTGAACAGGCCGACATTTGACGTGTGAAGTTGAAGATGAAGTTGACGATGCTGACTCGATCTTAGCAGTAGTGAATGTGCCTGAGATAAATACACATTTCATACAGATGACATAAGCAGAGAACAGTCTGTTTTCTTTCGTTTTGAATTGTTCTGTTTAAAAATAGACATTTCAAGCTTTCTATATATGTCTCCGGTCTGTGAGGCAGGTAGATTTCGGTTCATTGATGAGACGCGCTCCAGGTTCACGCGCCCTCGCCTCCGTGTCCTGATTAAATATTTTCTACTATATTTACTTCTTATTTAATTCAATCCAGGCAATTGGTTGATGAAACATTTATCAAAATTAAGATACAATTAATACAAAACGAAATTAAATTTAAAGACAGGCTTTTTGTGCTTTCTGTTTGAGGTCTCTGTGAAAGTTTTAAAGCAGTCTTAGTGGCGCTTTCAGAGCGCTCAAGTCAACTGTCCCGTCCGTAACATTGTTAACGCAGTCCAGTGCGACTTATGTTTTTTTCCTCTTCATGACACATTTTTGACTGATCGTTTTTTGACTCGTAGATATTTGAATATATTGCTTGATATTTGATACCCGTTCGAATTAGATTTTTCTCAAAAGTGACAGCACGTGTGATTTGTGGATTACTGATAAGCGCGAGTGGAGAAACAGGCGTTTATTGATTCATTCTCAGTGTTGAGAAACGTATAGCCTTCATGTGTTACGTTATTGTATTAATAATAACTAAAGTAGCCTACCTCAGTGGTTCCCAACCTTTTTTTGTCTGATACCCCCTTTTCCCCAAGAAAATATTTTAGGGCCCCCCTTCACATTTAATGATATTATCGCTCTTGTAAGCTTGCAGCAAGGATGACAAAATATGTTGTTTTCAAACAAACGGTATGTTCACTATAACCAGATTATGTTCATGCACAAATAATAGCCTATAATATTGAAAATACAATAACAAAAACATCAGTAGGCCTTTTGTAATTTAAAAACGTAGGCTTAGGAGTAGCCTATAAATTGGCCCTATTTGAAATGCAATAACAAAAATATTCATACTGGTGTGTAGGTAAAAAAAAAAAAAAGAAGAATATAGGCTATTACTAAATGACTGCTGTCTGGGACCTCAATACTTGCATGTTATTTGTGAGGCTTTATCAATGTGAGGCTTTATTTTTGACGCTTTTGCCGCTATAGTGAGCGATAGTAAACTTGTGTTTATAATATGCGTCTTTCGGAAGAACATTGTAGCCGGAACTACTTCTCTCTGTGTACATCTATGACGACTCACGCAGGTACTGTGCTACTCCGCAGCGGCAGCGATCCGAACCAGTGTTAAATAGTCCCAATATAAACACTTATTATAGGTGTACCATAGTGGTTCAGGATAAGACAAAAACACGGATTGGAAAATGGATTCATGATGAACTCGCTCATTGTATAAATTTTGTAAATTTTGAACAGAAAAAAGTTAATGATTTTATTTAATGCTCATTGCTCAAAACTTTTCAAAATATGACCCCCCACAGAGCTCGCTGAGGCCCCCTTGTGGGCCGCGACCCCCCTGTTGGGAACCGATGGCCTACCTAATTATGTTACATATTTATTTTGTATGAAAACTAGCGCGTTCGTTACTTGTGGATTAAAAAGTAGGCTACCGTTGTATCAGTGCTGCGCGAGCTCTCTCTCTCACAAACACGGACGCGTGCACACACAGAGAGAGAAGATAATTGTAAAATGAAAAATTGACGGGCTAAGTTTAAATTTTGTTCTTGCTTGTTTTTTTTCTGTCAAAATATCAGAAAGTATTTTGTATTATCCATCCGTGTTTTTAAAATTCGTTAAATGACGGACGTTTTACTGTTAACACAGCCCATGTCGGATTGGTCTTATAGCCTAGGCTACTTGTTATTATTTTAAGAATGATTCGTTATGCTATTATTGGACTCCTGTCTATTCATTGTCAACTGTTTTCTATAAATATGTTTGTATTGGCTAACATTTATTCAGTTAATGAGTGTCCTGTTTAAAATGTGCAATGTTCAAACGCAAAGACAGCACGTCACAAATAGAAGCCCTTTTCCCTGTGGTATTTTTTAGTATCATATCGAGGGCTTGGAACCAGAGGGGCGTAAGTGGCATTTTGGGCGAAAATGAGTTCTATATATCAAATTAAAGGTCTTGATGAGCTCTATCTAGTTGTGCCAAAAAGACGCATCAGAAATCAACTTGTATTGAATAAAGCAACAAAACAACAAAGACCTAACACAAAAGTTTGAGCATTGTTTGGAGCCAGAGGGGCGTATGTCCACTTACGCCCTTCTGGCTCTAAAAAATACATGTATGGCCTACACATTGTTTGGAACCAGAGGGGCGCAAGTGGCATTTGACAAACTTTACAGGAGAGCCAAAACAAAATTTTGACCACGCTTCAATCAACTGTATTTATTAACCTTCAACCACAACATTGCAACCACATACATACTTATATGAGTAAGTTCTTAAGTGAACATATTATGGAATATTAACACGATGAACATATTCTAAAACCTTGCAAAATCTTGAAAATATGGCAAAAACATCAAATACGCCTTTTTGGCACCAAACATTTCCAATTCCTCTAAAGAAAAATAGGGCGTATCTGCTGATCAATGCAGAAATGATTGGTCAAAACATTGGTTAAAAACACTCTAACTTCATAACTTTTCATTTTATTTAAAATACTGTATACATAGTCATTTAATTTGATCATTTCTAACCGTTTAATTTCAATTCTCATTTATGAGTTCACATTCATGTCAAACAGTTTAACATTTAATTTCAAACAGTTTAACATTTAAGTTCACACAGTTTAATTTCTCTTGTTTATTACACATTTCACTTTTTAGTTCACTTTAGTTGAACTAAAAAGTTCACTCACTGCCCACTGTCAGAGTGTTATAGAACTCTGCATAACAGTGAGGAATACTCCCATTGGTGCACAGGGTGAGTAGGTCTTTTTTCTTTAAGGCACTGATCACTGGAGGATTTTCATACAATGAGCTGGGGTGTGTGGTTCTGGTGCCTCTGGTGCCTCTTGTTGCCTGTTGTGCCACCGTCAGTTTTCGGAAGGTTGGGGCGGTGAAATCATACTTGAAGAAGATTGTTTTTGGTTCATCTTTCGTGTAGCGGAACCATTTAATCTTCTGCCAATGAACTGATTGTCCCTCCTCATCTTTTGTTCTGTTTTTGAGTATGTGGTTGGAGAGGGACTTGAAGTACAGAAAGTCCTTGTGTCCAAGTTCATGTACACTATGGGTCGTTCTTTCTTTCCATTCTCACAAGTGTGTAGTAGCCATCATGGATGGCTACTAGACATGGAGTGTGATAGTGTGCATGCTGCAGTGGAAACTGCAAGAAGAAAAGTTTCTATTTACTCCCATTTCTATTTACTCCCATACTTCTATTTACTGATGGCTACTACACACTTGTGAGAATGGCAAGAAGGAACGACCCATACAGTGTACATGAACTTGAACACAAGGACTTTCTGGACTTCAAGTCCCTCTCCAACCACATACTCAAAAACAGAACAAAAGATGAGGAGGGACAATCAGTTCATTGGCAGAAGATTAAATGGTTCCGCTACACGAAAGATGAACCAAAAACAATCTTCTTCAAGTATGATTTCACCGCCCCAACCTTCCGAAAACTGACGGTGGCACAACAGGCAACAAGAGGCACCAGAACCACACACCCCAGCTCATTGTATGAAAATCCTCCAGTGATCAGTGCCTTAAAGAAAAAAGACCTACTCACCCTGTGCACCAATGGGAGTATTCCTCACTGTTATGCAGAGTTCTATAACACTCTGACAGTGGGCAGTGAGTGAACTTTTTAGTTCAACTAAAGTGAACTAAAAAGTGAAATGTGTAATAAACAAGAGAAATTAAACTGTTTGAAATTAAATGTTAAACTGTTTGACATGAATGTGAACTCATAAATGAGAATTGAAATTAAACGGTTAGAAATGAAATGTTAAACAGTTTGAAATGATGAAATGACTATGTATGCAGTATTTTAAATCAAATGAAAAGTTATGAAGTTAGAGTGTTTTTAACCAATGTTTTGACCAATCATTTCTGCATTGATCAGCAGATACGCCCTATTTTTCTTTAGACGAATTGGAAATGTTTGGTGCCAAAAAGGCGTATTTGATGTTTTTGCCATATTTTCAAGATTTTGCAAGGTTTTAGAATATGTTCATCGTGTTAATATTCCATAATATGTTCACTTAAGAACTTACTCATATAAGTATGTATGTGGTTGCAATGTTGTGGTTGAAGGTTAATAAATACAGTTGATTGAAGTGTGGTCAAAATTTTGTTTTGGCTCTCCTGTAAAGTTTGTCAAATGCCACTTACGCCCCTCTGGTTCCAAGCCCTCGATATTTGGATATTGGAATAATAAATAAAGTAGCCTATCTTAATTTTACACAATGTTCCTGTTTTTTGTGTGGTTTTTTTTACTGTTTTCTAAGGGTTTCTTAATTTTAGACAAGTTGACCAGCACACATTACTGTATATGCAATGCAGTATAATGCATGTGTGTCGTATGTGACATATTTTGCACACAGGTAAAGGTGCCCAATATCAGTCATTTCTAAAGTAAAAAAAAAGTGTTTTGGAAAATAGCTCTTTATTTGATAATCATTCAAATTTGTTTTCTATACAGAGATATCGACATCGGCAAATATCGGTATCGGCCATAACAGCAATATTAATATCGGTTATCGGTATCGGCCTCAATTTTCACATCGGTGCATCACTAATTGTAATCAATACAATGCAATTAATATCAACTTTCTGACAGTGTGTGTACGAGTATACAAATATGTACGAGTATCGTATACGAATTTGACAACTTGTTAAATCTTGTGAATTATTAAGACTTTCAGACTATCTTCGTACTGATTGGGCTATGGGTTTTGCGAGAAAAGGTTTAAGAAACAACAAATGCTTGATAAAATGTTTGATTTAGGGTTCGAACCAACACATGTATATACCATTGCGAATATTTGCCTTTGCAGCTGTCGGTCTCCTCCGTTTACTTGTCCTCAAACAATAATAGTCCGAAAGGTCCTTTTGGTCTTTTCAGCTGAAAAAAGAGAAAATAAAATATCATTATGTTGTTTTACATCATTCCTGTGGTAAAAGCATGGTAAGCGTTGTGGTTAATGTGCATTTACAATAAGTATCACATTAAAACTCCCAATACAGTGTGGTAAAAGCATGGTAAGTTTTGTGATTACTGTCTTTTTACTACACTTACCACAGTAAAACTAATGTTAATGTGGTAAAAGCATGGTAAGTGTTGTTTGTACTGTGCTTCTACTACAAATACAACTTTGGAACTAATTGTACTACTTTTAATCTGATATGAATATGATTAACTGATTTAAGGTCTTTAGGCCTATGCTCACAGGCAGTGTAACTTAATCACCCTGTTTTGAATTAGAAAGCAATAAAACGCAAAGCCTCAGTGGAGATGACAGATATAATGCCGTGACTGAACGTGAGCTAATCTGATTAATATCGACAAACAGAAAATACATTATATATCACACATTATTCGGACAGCGTATTTACTACTTACCAACATCTGACACACGTGAACTGATGCCAAATATCGCGATGTGTTCGGAACGAGACTTCTTCAGGCTTCTAAGGGTTTGAAACTTGCTGGCCCAGAAAAGTTCATTAAACACATCCTTAATATAGTCCAATTTAGTCATTTAATCAAAAATATCTTAATTTGTGTTCCGAAGATGAACGAAGGGGTTGGAACAACATGAGGGTGAGGAATTACTGACAGAATTTTCATTTTCGTACTTAATAATCGTGACCACCAATAGCAGCGCTTACTGATCGTGACGTGGCCAATAGCAAAGCAGAATCATTGTGGGAAATACCGACTGTATTAACGAATAAAGGTAGAATTTGTGTTCTTATCGTGTTTAACACATCTGTATTTGCCCGCGCGAGTATATACAACTTCAAAAATCGCAGCTTCAATTCAATTTACAGTTACCGTCGAAGAGAAACACAGGTCTTATCTGCCCTATATAAATAACAGCCTGTACACTCTTTAGGATGTGGAGGGTAGGGCGATGAGGCTGCGAGCTACACCTATGAACCATTGAATCACTTTGCTGGCTGGTGCACCGGCTAATCGTGGTTGCCTTGATGCACTTGCTGATCTGGCCGGGTTGACACTCATCGGATGCCTTCCACAAATGGTTTTTTTCGACTTTTTTTTTTTTTTTTCGACTTGTTTCTTCATCATAATGACACAAGAAAATCATTCAATCATTTTTTAAGATTTACAATCTGCACATCGCCCCGTTCATTATTCTCTTTCGGAATGAAAGATGACATTTAAAAAAGGGTGCAGCTTGGTTTTTTTCTTTAAAAAAACAGAAATGGCTGGATTTTCTTTTACAAATGTATTGTTGTCATCAAATAATAGTATTAGAAAATTGGACGACATTTCCCATCGCTTTTTCATTTGGAATATTTATTTATACGTTTATTGGATTTCATTTGACTGATCGCATCTTTACCCAGAAGTGCCAAGTCATAGATATATACACTAGACGTGGCCTTGGCTGCGGCAGTTGATTGGAACGAATGCCTTACATATATAAATTAATTAATTAGCAAAACTTGGCCACTAAATATTTCATATTCAATTATTTTAATGATCACAATTAAAGTTTTCATTTTATTAACTGAACAACATTCAGCATTCAATCAAATATTATAAAATATGTATTATTATTAATAATGTTATTTCAACATAATATCTCGTTATTTCGACATAATATGTGTGGGTGCAACAAGCAAGATGTGCATTTGGAAATCCGGTGACGCGTGCATTGATTTTTATTAATAATCTAGTGTTTTCTGACAGTGTCGACTCGGCTGCAAAGATGAAGTTGACGATCGCCGTATAGTGAACGCGCCTATAGAGAGAAATGCACATAATGGATTACATAATCAGAGAGTAGCCTTTTTCTTTTCGTTTTGAATTATTTCGTTTAAAGACATTTCAAGCTTTGTGTATTTGATGTATTTCTCATGTCTGTGTGTGTGAGGCATACAATGAGTTTCGTTAAGTTAGGATGAGATGCGCTCCAGTTAACGTGCAATGCAAGATTATCATTTTTTTATTATTATTTATTAAATCTTATTGATCTTATTTATTAAATACAGGCTGATGAAAAATGTATTAAAATTAAGATACAATTTATACAAAACGAAATTCACTTTTACTCGTGCTGTTCACTTTTCATAAATCAACATACATGGGGGAAAAAAATAACATTAGAACATTTGAACAAATATGAAAATAAATGCGCTTATTTAATGGCTACAACAGTATAGGCCTACAGACTCTCTATTTGTACAAATTGCTGCACATTCATTTAATTCTGAATTTTGCACACACAAGTTGATAGGCATTTGTTCAAATCAAGTTCATGATAATTGTGCGTGCATTTATTAATCATTATGATACTAAAATCATAACAAAGTAGGTTATGCTATGTACAAAAAAATCAGATGAGCCCAGAATATTCCAAACTGCCGTAGCCAAGGCGACATCTAGTGTATATAAACTTATTACACCGTCGTGCTAAGTCATAGGGTCCGTGCACTTTTTGATCATTTCATTTCCTGTTTAGAATGGAATAAGGAGAAATGAAAACCAGCTCGTTTATTCGTTTTTTTGGCTAGATTTTGGCTAGATTTTTCATTTTTCGTTTACAAGTCGGTTTATGGGTTCGATATTTCATTTGCACACGTGGGCGGCGCTGAAACGCCCCTTTCATCTGATTGGTCAAACCGCTCCGCCTTCAGTAAGCTGTGAGCTTTTCTTTCTGTCAGGCAGAATAAGAGTCAGTAGGCTACGAGTGCGGCACTGACAAATGCCCTTTAATGAAATAATGTCTGAAACCACCACTCACTGTTAACTACACACACTATTTGATTTAGAAATATGTTGCTGGTCACGTAATTCGTGCTGCTGCGACTTGCAAGCAACCCCATTAATGTGAGCCACAGTATATGACAGATTATATTAGCATATTTCCCATTGATAAATACAGTGCAAATAGTTCGGATAAAAGGGAAGTGGAAATAAAAATCAATAATAGGCTGAACTGTACCATGATAATATGTCCGTAACATTTACCACTCTAGTCTTTTATTTACATCAAAAGGCAGGTAGGCGTGTGTGACATATAGCCTATGGGCTATAAATAATTTTGAATAGAAATAAAGTTTATATTTTTTGAATTTAAGCATGTGTAGCCTACTCAGTTCACATGAAAAGAAAGAGACAGAAAAGAGAGAAGCCAGAATCAGTGAACGTAAATTAAATACTGACAAAATTACCAGGTTTGGGATTAATTGTTATTATTATTATGAGAAATTGACTCCGCCTAGAACTTTGATGCTTCACCAAACTCAGCTCAGACCCTCAGACTGGTCTAACTTGCTTCTAACTGGTCAGACTTTCCCAAAAAATCCATCGACTTGAGTTATCTGAGCAATGAAGGCCGTAATACTTAATGCTGTCCACTAGAGGGGGCGACAGGATAATAAGTGTTTTCTACTCTCTTTCCCTGTTTGCATCAGTTTAAATGACAAATAAATAAATGCATGAATTTCATTATGATAACAGGTTAAACATCGTAATTAGCCAGCATAGGACGCAAATGAAAATACAATTTGATATTTGTGATATTTAAACTGTGTATTATTAATAAATATTGTTTCATATCTTGTTCATGCTTTATACATTTTAACCAGTGCTAATTTAAATAAAATGAATGAATAGAACTATATAATAATTAATTATAATATGGTAACTTTGGTCCAAAGTAATCTGTGATAAACAGTGTATAGGCCTACTATGTTTCATCTGCTTATTTATTATAGTCAAAATAATCCAGCAATTATGTTTTATCGAATGTTATTCGAATTCAAGATGTAGAAGCTCAGATCAATAATGAGGCGTACAGGCCATAAATAACAAATAGACATTACAACATTTTTTATTATTCATAAGAATTTAAGTTAATAACATCTAAAACAAAGAATACATGTATTACAGGGCAAGTATAAGCAGGCGCGTCGTTAGACATGGGCCTCCGGGGCTTCAGCCCCGGATGTTTTTTTTATAGCCCCGGATCTCAATTTTTTTTATTTATTGATCATTATTATTAGGCAAAGTGGCAAGCAGCACGAGTCCACGAGCCGTGAGAGCAGGGCGTGGACAGTAGCGTGAGTGTTAATGAGTCACCTGAATTCAAGTTCAAGCACCGGTTTCAAGTTTCTCACGGATGAACTTCGGGGGCGCGCGCGCCGCACCGGTTTAAAATAACTAACGCAGTCAGCACCGCCGCACAGTCTTCAGTCACACCAGATGTTGTCAGGCTATATGTCAGTAAAACTCAGAAAAACGAACTTACTTACGTCGTGCCAGCCGTTTGCTCGCGGCTCAATCACGCGCAAATGCGGCGCGCCCTGTATCACGCAAAATAAACTAGCATGTAACGTCGTGTTCTGTCGTCAATTAAGTATTGAAATAACCAAAAGGGAGATTAAAGCTGCGTCAAAACTATGTCGGGGCTTTTGTATTCCTTTGTAGGCTACATAAATGTTACACATTTTGGCGTAGCCCTACTCAATTTTCATTATTAATATTCTAACATTTTATCAATATTGCAAAGTCATCAAAACTAACTAAATATTTTGTGACCAAAAATGTGAAAAATAGGCCTACATCTAGCCTAAATGATCGTTCATGACATTCTTTTAACTATAAGCAACCCAATTTGTCTAGATCTGTATTATTTCCTTTGTATAATGTGCTTAAATATTGCTGCGCAGTCGTGTGATTTAGTCTGCTTGATTAAAATTATTACAATGTATTCCTAACTCTGATATGTAGCCTATATATAAGGTCCTCGAATGTGTTCGAAAATTTCACCAGCATCAGCCTTTTCACAGTTTCTATCACTCCGCTTGTCTGTGTTTGCACAACTTGCATCATTAGGCCAGTAATGGTGACAAGTGACTGTCTTTATGAGTGAACAATTGAAATTTAATTGAACTGATTTAATAGTGCCAAAAACATTGATTAACTCAAGAAAGAAACAAGTTGCTGAAACCAATCTTTAATGCTAAAAAGTTTACATCTATGCAAAATAATCCTTGAAAGATTTCTCATTTAAGGCCATTCCTGTTTGGAATATGTGGTTGTGTATTGTCAACAATAAGCAGAAACATTCTGCATTTCCATTTTCTAGTGTGGATCATTCATTTCAACATTTATCCTCATTCTCATGTTTAAGAATCTGTTATCTGCTTGACAAATAATTTATGCTACTGCCGACTGACATGCTTTTAAAGCTATTGTTATCAAAAAATGTTGGCCGTCAAACACCTTAAAATGTACATATGTAAGTCTGAGAAATAAAAATTTTCTCGGGGGAGCATGCCCCCCAACCCCCCTAACTACCTCACATTTGAATGTGTGTCTGTGTGGTAGTATGGCCTGGTGTGGCCACAGTGCCAGGACTGAATTTTTTAACCAGTCTGCCTGCATATAGGCCTACAATATACATTATTCTCTATATCGAATCATGTTATCTTGTTACCCACCCTAGCCCCTGACGTTTAGGGCTCAGCCCCTGATGTTTTTAAAACCTAGAAACGCCCCTGAGTATAAGTATTAGTATTTTTAATGTTTTTGAAAGAAGTTTCCTCTGCTCATCAAGCCTGCATTTATTTGATCAAAAATACAGAAAAAAAAGTAATATTGTGATATATTTTTACAATTTAAAATAATTGGTTTAAATGATCATTTATTTCTGTGATGCAAAGCTGAATTTTCAGGATCATTACTCCAGTCTATCACATGATCCTTTAGAAATAATTCTAATATGATGATTCATTATCAAAGTTGGAAACAGTTCTGCTGCTTAATATGTTTTCATAACCTGTGATACTTTTTTTAGGATACTTTGATGAATAAAAATGTAAAAAAAAAATTGAAAAAAAAATTGAAAAAAGCAATTTTTTAAAAAATAGAAATCTTTTGTAACAACAATATACACTACTGGTCAGTAATTTGAGGTCAGTATTTTTTTATTTATTTTTTTAAATAAATCAATACTTTTATTCAGCAAGGATGTGTTAAATTGATTTTAAAAAAAGTGATAGTAAAGAAGATTTATATTATTAGAAATTATATATATTTTTTAATAAATGCAGTTCTTTTTAACCTTTTATTCATCAAATATATTAGACAGCAGAACTGTTTCCAACACTCATAATAAATCAGTCGCGTCGCGTCACCACTTTTGAATAAGAAACAATATCAAGACTATAAAACTCCTCAAAAAACGCGCACACACTCAAACCTGACTGCACATCACATTTTTTACTTTTATTGATTCTGCTTTTATTCCGGAGTCCCTTTTATTTTCATTGCTCCGGAGTCGCATATCAGTCACAAAATGCGCCACGGGGAAGAAAAAAACATCTATAGCCTAAGTCGCACTGGACTAAGTCGCATTTTTTTAGAAATTTATTTCACAAAAAAAAAAAAAAAAAATGTTACAGACAGTTCTCCGTTACGGACGTGAGCGCTCTAAAGCGGCACTAAAATAATGTTTTAAAACTTTCACAGAGACCTCAAACTGAAAGCACAAAGCCTGTCTTTAAATTTAATTTCGTTTTGTATTAATTGTATCTTAATTTTAATCGATGTTTCATCAACAAATTGTCAGGATTTAATAAGAAGTAGCCTAAATATAGGCTATTAGAAAATAAATAATCAGGATACGGAGGCGCTGGCGAACCTGGAGCTCGTCTCATAAATGAAACTCAGCGTAGGCCTATAAGGTAGCCTATTGCCTCACAGACCTGAGACATATAGATAGCTTGAAATGTCTACTTTTAAGCAGAACAATTCAAAACGAAAGAAAACAGACTGCGCTGCTTATGTAATTCGTATGAAATGTGCATTTCTCACTGGCGCTGCGAAGATCGCGAGTCGTCAACTTCATCTGTCTAGCCGACACTGACATAAAAAATAACTGTTTTATTAGTAAACAATTAAAATGTCTCCTGCTATATTTTACATAGGCCTATTTGCCTGTTCCTTACAAAACACTGACAGTGGGGTTTTTGACGTTTTTTTTTTTTTTTTTTTTTTTTTTTTGAGCAGCTGCGGCAAATTCTTTCGACACACACACACACACACACACACACACACACACACACACACACACACACACACAATATTACGTAACACTCTGCGCTTATGTTTTAAAAAGATAATTTAACATATAAATAACAATTTTTAAATAGCCCACTTAAAGTGTTTATTACAAATAAATGACTAAATGCTAAAAAATTATACATTTTAATGAACAAATATATGCGTTGCATTTACAATTCTGCAGCACCCCCACTTCCCGCGGCCCTGATGGGAGGTATGTTAAACCTGAGAAAGCAGAGTAAGTCAAGCCCGTTTCTGAAAGAGAGGTAACTTATACTCAGAGTCAGTTACCATGGTAACTTACTCTGTGAACCTAACCTGGCCGGGAGCAGGTTTTCTTCGGTAAACCCAGAGTTTTTTTCGGTCTCCTCCCCTTTTTTAAAGAGGAAGTGGTGTTTAAACACCTCATTCATTCTTTCAGTACATTTTTATTAATAAAATTAATCTTTAATTAATAAATACAATATTGCTATTTTTACTGTTTTTTTTTTTTTTTCAATTTTTTAAATAAGATGAAGTCTATTAACTCCTTAACTGGCAACTGAATATACAGTAGTAGATTAGAGTTACATAATGTAGTTCTAAACAAATTCTACAGAATTAAACTGTGGCATTTACTGAAAATCACTGAACTCTGTTCATCTGTGCAACAGAAGTTGATGGACCGTCCTCCTGCTGTTCTTCCACTTTGGGGGCGGGGGGAGAGATAAGACTACCCATTTATACTTAGCTTTAAACTTAGATTCTACTCCACATAAAAATGTGAAAAAATCTGAATGTGTAGATTGTTTGATGTGACACATAACATTATCCCCATCGTCCTGTGAAGATGAGTACACTTTATAACACTATTTGTCATAATTTCTGGTGTATTGAGTAGGCTACTTACAACTGCCTGCAGGTTTTGTTGGGACAGGAGGCTCCAAAAGACAGATATTACCATCGGAATCTGTTGGGACCAACAAAAAACCCAACCCAAAGTAAAATAAATGGAAATATCAAAAATAGCCTATATAAGAAATAACACATATGTAAACCTCTTACATTTTATGAAGGCCCTTGGATCTTCGGGAGTGACTGGCTCTGAAGTCCCTCCAGGAATTCCCCCAGCCAAAAATGCTGCTGCACTGCTAGACACTGGGATGCTATTTAGTTATTTAATATGTCAAATATTTGTAAATTCAGGTAGCCTACACCCATGATATGCTCAAACCTTACCTGATTGAATTATGTTCTTATATTTAATTTTCAGCTGCTGCCATGTTCTTTTAATACCTGCAGGATTGCACCCATGAAAATTAAAATTAGGTTGAATAACATACTGTTCTTCCAGTTTCACCTCTGATATTATAACAGTTGGGTAAGTTACTCTAAAATAGTTATTAATTACTAACTACAAATGACATCTTCAACCGTGTAATTAGATTCATGTAATAATGACTATCTTTAGAAAGTATTGGTCTACTTATTAATAAATCCCATATCAACCTCAACCACTTGAACAATACAAGGAGAGACAAGAAACTGCACTTTTAATGCTTTCAAATAAACAATATACAATTGCATGGATTATTCTTGAATTGACCAAAGTGTGTAGAGGGAGAAGGTTACATAAAAAATATACCTTTTAAAAATGTATGTTAAATATACAGAATTGTTCTATAGTCTAATGCAATTACATCAGATTTTACTTCAAATTACAGAAGAATTAAGAGTAATCCCTTTAATTAAATGACAGTATTTAGATGACTTGGTAATTAATTACACCCAACACTGTATAACTAATTAAAATGTAAACATACGCATTGACTCGAGCAACTATTTTCTCCCTAGCTAACTCTAGTTGTCCTTCGCTGCTGCAGCCGATATTTAAAAAATAATAATATGTCTTCTTACGCTTGCAGAAGCTGGTGAGAAATATGCAGACCTCTTTTTGTCTGGCGCTGTTACCATGGTGACTCATAATATCTGCACTCCATTGATAATGGCTTTTTATAGTGGTGGTGCACGCGCTTAACTCAGAGTCAGTCAACTCAGAGTTGATTGAACTAACTAATTTCCGCTGTTCTGTAACCGAAAACTCAGAGTTTCCCATCTCAGGGTAAGCCAACTCAGTTGAACCTCCTTTCTGAAACAGGCCCCAGGGGCCCGTTCTTCGTACGTCGCTAACTCAGTTAGCTGGATTTGATTGTTGGAGATTTGGCATGATCTTGGATTGTTTGGTTCTTCGACGCTCATCCTGGACTTGCTGTCATAGCAACAGGTGCCCAAGCTTAAACCTGCTCGGGAGCAGGCTTATTTCATGTTAACAGGATTAGATCCCGGCTTTATAAGCGGAGGTGATACGGGAAGTCTTTCGCAGCCATGTCTTGTCCGTTTTTACGACAAGAACCTGTCGCTGAAGGTGGTCTCACGCTGCACAATCCACTGCCGCTTTCTGAGCATGCAGCCTGACATCAAACAATTCACCATTTACCTTGGAGAAGCGAGTCCAGAATATATCAAATAATACAAAAAGTAATGTAATCAAAAAGTATGCAGTTGACTGATTAAAAATATCTTAGATGGTGTGTGACTCCATGTCCTACATCACAAATGTGGAAGCAAAATGGCCTGGTTCTGTGCATGACTCCAGGATTTTCAGAGAGTCACATTTATGCACATTATTTGAACGTGGTAAGGAAATATTTAATATCAAGCTCACTGTATTACATACATTTATTCTGAGCCTAACAAAACTGCATTTTTCCAGGTGCTTACGACGGGATCCTGCTTGGTGACAGGGGCTATACCTGCAGGCAGTATTTCATGACGCCATTCCCTGACCCAAACCCCGGACCACAAACCCGTTTCAATGCAGCTCTAGCCAGGACAAGGGCACGCATTGAAATGACCTTTGGGCAACTAAAGGAAAGATTTCAGTGTCTGAGGGTTGCACCTAACAGGGCCTGTGACATTATTGTTGCATGTGCCATACTCCACAATAGTGCCACCATCAGAAAGGAGAGGACCCCTGTGGTGGAGGTGCAGCCTGATGATGACCTCCAGCCAGTGCACTTGGACCAACCTAGTGGCAGAGCTGCACGGGACAGAATTGTGGAACACCATTTTTTTTTTTTTTTTTTAAAACAAAAACCTTCATTAAATGAATAGAAGACAAGACAACATGCTTAGTTCCTTGAGTTTTATTTCAATTATTCTTTGTCAAGAAAAGCCAATGATGGTCATCTTTTGCCTGCAATAAGATATATTGTTATCCAAGGTCAGCAATAGTACTCTGTGTGAAATAGTGTATTTAGCACTTACTCTGAAGTTCCTTTTGAAGCAACTCAATCTCTAGTGCCAGTTTTTTCTTCTTTAAGGTGTCAAGTTCTATTTCTCCCCTTCATTTTTCTGTTTTTTCAGGTCAAAATACTAAATTTTCTGTTGTAGATTCCGTTTATATACGGATATCACCCTGTGCCATGTTTGGATAAAAAGAATAAAAAAATAAAAAAGAACTGTCAACACAAGCCTCATGCAACAAAAATAAAAAGTACAAGTAGGTTACTACACTGCCCACCTCTGTATCACTTTGTGCAGTAGGCCTTTCCTCCTGCAACTCATATTGCAGTCAGAAATAATATGTACACAAGTTACTATAAATGAAGTAAAGTTATTTATGCACTTACAAGTACTTCCTCCAAAGGACAGTCATCTGAGAGGGTTTCTTCACTGTCCTGTGCAATGGAAACAAATGGGCATTACAAAGTGTTGCACTTTCTTCCCTTTTGATGTAAAGTTAGAAAAAGTCCACTTACTGCACATATTTCAGCCACTACTTTCTTGGGAACAGGTACAAGTGTTGGTGTATTATGTAAAACTGCACAAAAGAGGAAACACAATGGCATTACAATGAACTACACTATATGAACAAATGTGATCAGTAACTCATGGCAAAATATTCTTACATTAAGTTCAGCAGTTTTCACCTTCACAAGTCAAAGCAATTGATCACTACTCAATATTTAACAGCTGAAATTACTGTACCAGCCATTTGGATTATATAGGCCTACTTAATTTAATGCGGCAAAAAAAAAAGATATATTTTACAGTGTAGCAAGATCATTTAAAGCTCATTTACCAGTAATGAAGGTGTTGCTGCTACTGGTTCCTGGCTGTTGGTCTGAGGAAGAGCTGCCCCCAGGGATGCCCTCCACAATGGGTCGGTTCACATTTAACCCCAGGGCCAGCTCTACTGCTGGGGTATAATGTGGTATAATGTGAGGGAGCAGGACCACCACCTGTTTGTTTTTTTTCAGCTCAGCCTTTTTCTTGGTTGCTGTTATAAACAGACAAACACATTTAACGGTGCTTTTCTTTTGTAAAAGAGACAAAGAACAGTAGAAGTAGAAAAGATTACCATTTTGAAGAATATTCTTGTACTTCCCTTTTACTTGTTCCCATGTTCTAGTGCAGTGTTCTTCAACCCTGCTCCCGGAGGACCCCCAACACTGCTGGTTTTCTTTGTCTCCCTAATCAAACACACCGGATTCAATTCATCAACTCATTATCACATGGGTTAATGAGCTGATGAGTTGAATCAGGTGTGTTTGATTAGGGAGACAAAGAAAACGTGCAGTGTTGGGGGTCCTCCAGGAGCAGGGTTGAAGAACACTGTTCTAGTGGGTCCTGAGGTGGCTCTGACATTAAGCAATTATGAAATGATTAAAATACAAGAATATACACTGTAATAAGTGATATAACCATAACATGGAACACTTACGCATTTCATTTGTCTGCTACTTTTTGCCAGCCCTCTCTCCTGGTTCCCTGGCGTTTTAATTAAGGTTTCATATTCTGCATAACCTTCAATAACTCTTGCTCTGCTGCGGAGAAAAACTGTGCGCGCTCTTTGGCCATGGTGAGCAGCCAATAGCAGCGTTGCTGATCAATGTTTCTACTATCGATACATATCCCCTTTTAAACCAGCGCATGAACGCGCAGTTATCTCAGATAACTCAATCCAGCTCTACTAATCATAACTGGCAGGTGTGTTCGAAGAAACAAATTAGTCAGATCATGATTAGGCCGATGATATCACCTTGGATGTCTCATAATTTGATCTTGGATGTTTCAAGCAACGTACGAAGAACGGGCCCCAGTTGCTATGACAGCAAGTCCAGGATGAGCGTCGAAGAACTCAGTTAGCTGGATTTGATTGTTTGGGTCTTCGACGCTCATCCTGGACTTGCTGTCATAGCAACTGGGGCCCGTTCTTCGTACGTTGCTTAAAACATCTGAGATCAAACGAGACATCCAAGATGATATCATCGTGCTAATCATGATCTGACTAATTTGGTTCTTCGAACACACCTGCCGGATATGATTAGTATAGCTGGATTGAGTTAGTGAGATAATTGCGCGTTCACGCTCTGGTTTAAAAGGGGATATGTATCGATAGTAGAAACATTGATCAGCAACGCTGCTATTGGCTGCTCACCATGGCCAAAGAGCGCGCTCAGTTTTTCAACGCAGCAGAGCAGGAATTTTTACTGGAAGGGTATGCAGAGTTTGAAAAATATAATTAAAACGCCAGGGAACACTGGGAATCAAAGTGTGCAAAAGCCAGGACTCGAGAGGGCTGGCAAAAAGTAACAGACAAATTAAATGCGTAAGTGTTCCATGTTATGGTTATATCACTTATTACAGTATATATTCTTGTATTTTAATAATTTCATAATTGCTTAATGTCAGAGCCACCTCAGGACCCACTAGAACATGGGAACAAGTAAAAGTGAAGTACAAGAATATTCTTCAAACTGGTAATCTTTTCTACTTCTACTGATTAGTCTCTTTTAGCAAAGACATTTTAAATGATGTGTCTGTTTGTCTGTTTATGGTTATCTGCAACCAAGGAAAAGGCGGAGCAGAAAAAAACAGGTGGTGGTCCTGCACCCCCACGTTATACCCCGGCAGAAGAGCTGGCCCTTGGGCTAAATGAGAACCGACCCATTGTGGAGGGCATTCCTGGGGGCAGCTCTTCCTTAAGGCCTATTTATACTTCTGCGTCGGACCTACGCCGGAGCCTCTACGCTGTAGGCAACGCGTTGGTTTTAATTTATACTTCTGCGTCGTTGTCCGCGTTGACGCGCAATTACTCATGCAGAGGGACCATGTGAAACCCGAGGGAGGGGTTCTAGCAGACCAATCACAGCGCTTGCGTCCGCGTAGAATTGACGCGTTGTTACATTTTTGGAGAGGTGCGCATCAGGGTACGCCAAAGGGTACGCGCGCTAAGCACAGCCTACGACGTAGCTACGGCGTAAGTTCGACGCAGAAGTATAAATAGGCCTTTAGACCTAAAGCCAGGGACCAGTAACAGCAACACCTTAATTACAGGTAAATGAGTTTTAAATCATCTTGCTACACTGTAAATAATTTGTTGCTGCATTAAATTAAGTATGTCTATAATCCAAATGGCTGGTACAGTATCAGCTCCGCTTATGAAGCCGGGATCTAATCCTGTTAACATGAAATAAGCTTGCGCACCTGTTGCTATGACAGCAAGTCCAGGAGGAGCGTCGAAGAACCAAACAATCCCAGATCATGCCAAATCGCCAATAATCAAATCCAGCTAACTGAGTTAGCGACGTACGAAGAACGGGCCCCAGGTGCGCAAGCTTAAACCTGCTCGGGAGCAGGCTTATTTCATGTTAACAGGATTAGACTGCGGCTTCATAAGCGGAGCTGATACGGGAAGTCCAGCGCTTATGAAGCCGGGATCTAATCCTGTTAACATGAAATAAGCTTGCGCACCTGTTGCTATGACAGCAAGTCCAGGATGAGCGTCGAAGAACCAAACAATCCCAGATCATGCCAAATCGCCAATAATCAAATCCAGCTAACTGAGTTAGCGACGTACGAAGAACGGGCCCTGAGGTACGAAGAACTGAGATTTTGCGTTACAATAGTGCACTTTCTGAGATATATATTTTTTCTCGTGACTGGTGAGATTGTCGTTTACATGATTCATTTGTTGGAAACGCACACTTATTTTCGACTTGTCGGAGTCGGGCTTTAACAACAGCACAAACTGTTTGCATTGCCTTAAAGCTGCCGTCGGCAAGTCTGGCAGATTGGGTCGATTAGCCAAAATTTTGAATGTTTACAACTCTCATGCCCCTCCCCACTACCAGCGAGCACCCTCCCATCGAGGTCGTGCTCGTCAGTGCGTCACTGTGCGTGTGTACCTGATTTTCTGTGAACGCGTCCGTCTCTTCAGCATCTATCAACACCATGGACTCGGAGGTAGGCTGCCCTGGCTAATCTAGCCATAGATAGCAATAACCGAGGAATTGGAAGCTTGTTAGTAGATTTTCTCTACGCCATCACGCTTCATGCAATCTCCAGGCGAACTTCAGGCGTGGCGTGTGCATGTGATATTAACATGTGCGAGTGAGGGGGATCTGTGGCGTGTGCACGACCTGTGATTGACAGTCAGATCTCACACCCCCCTGCGCTGATTGGACCTGATGAAGCGGGAGCGCTGGATTTTTGGAAAACAAATAACACGCTCCAGGTGGAGTTAGAAGCTCGGGTTTTTTTCTAAAACCACCTTATTTATGTTGTTCTGTCGGATTATAGTGTCGATTACACTGAATATGATCAAAAAAATGTTGCCGACGGCAGCTTTAAGATTATTTGCGAGTGGCTCTTTCCTTTACACTATTGGAGATGCGGAGAACTTGATGGAAAGTGCTGTCTGTCGTGTCATTCGGAGTTTACCTGGCGCTTTTAGGTTTAAAAAAACAGTTTTAGGTTTTTTTGTGGCATTTCCAAGCCACTTAAAGGAGCTGTATGTAGTTTTCAGCGGCCTCTAGCGGTGATGTTTCAGATTGCAACCAATAAGTTGACAAGCGCGTGCTCTTGCGCGTGCTCGAATTTATGAGCGAGCACTGTGGAATACCGGCCAGACTGAGACGCGTCACGCAACACACCAGAGAGAGCATCCCACAACATGCTAGAAACTCAGGTAAACTCCCACTGCAACGTTACAATAATAGGCTACTTTTATCAGCTTGACGTTGAACTAATGCTCCATGCTCGTACCATGATAAGAATGGAACCCTATCAACCGTGCCGAATTTTGCCACTGCAAGCACTACTTCACATTTTCTTCAGGAAATGTATACATTCTAGGTTTGTAGACAAGGTCTCTCCATGATTCAAACGCCCTGCCGATGTTGATCCGTGTTTTTTCACCCGAAGTTCATCCGATTCACGTCTGGCCTTTAATACGAGCTTCAGCAGAAAGAAAAAAACGTTTTATTGGTTTTTTTTATCAATAAGTGGAGTTTGTGTTGGAGTCTGTGTTGTGCTGGGAGCAGGTCGTTTCTTAGTGTTATCAGACATGTCATAAGTTGCATAAGTCATAAGTCCATGTCATAAGTTGCAGTGTCGTCCCTGTTGAGTGCAAAATCAGTAGGCTAGACGAGGCGAGAGGCTCGGGAGCGCTCCGCGCATGCAGGTGACGTCACTGGATTTCGCGGTAAATCCGACCCGGCACCTTCACATAAACATAAGAATACTTGCTTTCAGAGGTAATAGCAAAACCCGAAAAGTGGATCATTTTAATGTGATACTACATACAGCACCTTTAAGACCCAATGTTGTAAAGCAGTTTTTTTTTTAAGCATTTTTTTTTTAGGCTATCATAATTTTTTATGAAGATCATGCATTCATGACCATGCCGATTACAGTATATGTTACTCAGGCTTCACTAACGTGATTGGTACCATAGACTATAGGCTAGACCAGGGGTCGGCAACCTAAGGCACGCGTGCCAAATGCGACTCTGATACTTTCCAGACAAGTTACATACTCTCCTGTCACTTGTTTCAAGAGCTTCACTTGGTCAAAAACCAAGTGATAACCTGTACAATGTAAAATTGTCAACATCAAATTATGTACTACATATTACAGCATTGTTTCAATACAAGACATACCAATGGACTCGTGCAGCTTTCTGTCTTCTTTGGGCACCAGATGTTCCTTCCTCACCCGAAACAAAGGACTTATTCGATTAGCTTGCGTTGATATAAGGACTGGTCTTCCTTCTCTGCTGTAAAACAAGAAAGTCTCGACTTACTCTATGTGCAATTACTATTGTTCTTGAAACATAAATTAAGACAGTTATAAATAAGTTATTATTTGTATAGCGCTTTTCACAATACAGATTGTATCAAAGCAGCTTCACAGTATTAAATTAAAATAATACAACAATGTTTGTTTCAAGAGGAATTTATTGATTGATAAAATTAAATTAAATATCCCCAAAATATCCCCAACTGAGCAAGGCAAAGGCAACAGTGGCAAGGAACCAAAAAACTCCATCAAGTGACCTAATGGTGTCCTAAAACTCCATCAGGTGACCTAATGGAGAAAAAAAACCTTGGGAGAACCCAGGCTCAGTCGGGGGCCAGTTCTCCTCTGGCATTTATGAGCTACAGGCCGGATTGTAGTTTGAACTGTAGGATTATATGAATGCCTGGCTGAAGAGATGCGACTTTAATCTAGTTTTAAACTGGGAGAGCGAGTCTGAGCAACGAACAGTATCAGGAAGACTATTCCAGAGTTTTGGAGCCAAATGTGAAAATGCTCTCCCTCCTTTGGTGGTTCTGGATATCCTAGGTATGACCAAAAGCCTTGAATTTAGTGATCTTAAAGAGCGCGATGGATTATAGGGGCGATAGAAGATCCGTTAAATAGACTGGAGCTAAGCCGTTTAGAGCTTTATAAGTCAGTAGCAATACCTTATAATTAATACGGAACTTTATAGGTAACCAATGCAGTGATGATAAAATCGCTGTTATATGATCATATTTTCTTGATCTCGTAAGAACTCTAGCGGCGGCGATTCAGGAGAGAGCATTTGATGAGTAAATACCGATTTCAATATTCTAGAAACTTTACCTGGGAAGGGCTGATCCCGGCAAGATTCGCTGCGACTCACTAGTAGCTCTTGTGAGGGTTGGCTCTTAAAAGAGCTGTTGAGTTTGATATTGTAGAGCTTTAAAAAAAAAAAAAGGACCAAGTAATCCTGCAAGACGGAAAGGAAGGTAATTTTAATACATTACTTGCAAATAGTCAGTTTATGTATAACTGTAGGATATTTTTTTCTGTAAAGAGTGTTGAATAATTAAATTTTAAAAGCATTTTTATATTATAAGTTCACTGATATGTGGGGGCATTTCTATGAATAAAAGTACGTCTTTAATAGCAAGCAATAATCATGTGAAAATGATTTACATGCAAACGGGACAGTTATCAGCAGTGTAACTGGTCTGATTATGACAAAATAATCGAGTATCTGATGTCATGTGACAAGTAAGATAAGCTTTTCCACCCCTGCAAACAGAGGTAGGTTATGAGGTGTGGAGAGACGTCATGTATCACTGGAACATAAACAGACGGGGACCAATTTGTAATAATTGTAATTAGTGGTGCACGATATATCGGCCGCCGATATAATATCGGCCGATATGGTCATTTTTTTACACATCGGTATCGTTCCGATGTCAAAATATGGCCGATGTGAACAGGCCGACATTTGACGTGTGAAGTTGAAGATGAAGTTGACGATGCTGACTCGATCTTAGCAGTAGTGAATGTGCCTGAGATAAATACACATTTCATACAGATGACATAAGCAGAGAACAGTCTGTTTTCTTTCGTTTTGAATTGTTCTGTTTAAAAATAGACATTTCAAGCTTTCTATATATGTCTCCGGTCTGTGAGGCAGGTAGATTTCGGTTCATTGATGAGACGCGCTCCAGGTTCACGCGCCCTCGCCTCCGTGTCCTGATTAAATATTTTCTACTATATTTACTTCTTATTTAATTCAATCCAGGCAATTGGTTGATGAAACATTTATCAAAATTAAGATACAATTAATACAAAACGAAATTAAATTTAAAGACAGGCTTTTTGTGCTTTCTGTTTGAGGTCTCTGTGAAAGTTTTAAAGCAGTCTTAGTGGCGCTTTCAGAGCGCTCAAGTCAACTGTCCCGTCCGTAACATTGTTAACGCAGTCCAGTGCGACTTATGTTTTTTTCCTCTTCATGACACATTTTTGACTGATCGTTTTTTGACTCGTAGATATTTGAATATATTGCTTGATATTTGATACCCGTTCGAATTAGATTTTTCTCAAAAGTGACAGCACGTGTGATTTGTGGATTACTGATAAGCGCGAGTGGAGAAACAGGCGTTTATTGATTCATTCTCAGTGTTGAGAAACGTATAGCCTTCATGTGTTACGTTATTGTATTAATAATAACTAAAGTAGCCTACCTAATTATGTTACATATTTATTTTGTATGAAAACTAGCGCGTTCGTTACTTGTGGATTAAAAAGTAGGCTACCGTTGTATCAGTGCTGCGCGAGCTCTCTCTCTCACAAACACGGACGCGTGCACACACAGAGAGAGAAGATAATTGTAAAATGAAAAATTGACGGGCTAAGTTTAAATTTTGTTCTTGCTTGTTTTTTTTCTGTCAAAATATCAGAAAGTATTTTGTATTATCCATCCGTGTTTTTAAAATTCGTTAAATGACGGACGTTTTACTGTTAACACAGCCCATGTCGGATTGGTCTTATAGCCTAGGCTACTTGTTATTATTTTAAGAATGATTCGTTATGCTATTATTGGACTCCTGTCTATTCATTGTCAACTGTTTTCTATAAATATGTTTGTATTGGCTAACATTTATTCAGTTAATGAGTGTCCTGTTTAAAATGTGCAATGTTCAAACGCAAAGACAGCACGTCACAAATAGAAGCCCTTTTCCCTGTGGTATTTTTTAGTATCATATCGAGGGCTTGGAACCAGAGGGGCGTAAGTGGCATTTTGGGCGAAAATGAGTTCTATATATCAAATTAAAGGTCTTGATGAGCTCTATCTAGTTGTGCCAAAAAGACGCATCAGAAATCAACTTGTATTGAATAAAGCAACAAAACAACAAAGACCTAACACAAAAGTTTGAGCATTGTTTGGAGCCAGAGGGGCGTATGTCCACTTACGCCCTTCTGGCTCTAAAAAATACATGTATGGCCTACACATTGTTTGGAACCAGAGGGGCGCAAGTGGCATTTGACAAACTTTACAGGAGAGCCAAAACAAAATTTTGACCACGCTTCAATCAACTGTATTTATTAACCTTCAACCACAACATTGCAACCACATACATACTTATATGAGTAAGTTCTTAAGTGAACATATTATGGAATATTAACACGATGAACATATTCTAAAACCTTGCAAAATCTTGAAAATATGGCAAAAACATCAAATACGCCTTTTTGGCACCAAACATTTCCAATTCCTCTAAAGAAAAATAGGGCGTATCTGCTGATCAATGCAGAAATGATTGGTCAAAACATTGGTTAAAAACACTCTAAACTTCATAACTTTTCATTTTATTTAAAATACTGTATACATAGTCATTTAATTTGATCATTTCTAACCGTTTAATTTCAATTCTCATTTATGAGTTCACATTCATGTCAAACAGTTTAACATTTAATTTCAAACAGTTTAACATTTAAGTTCACACAGTTTAATTTCTCTTGTTTATTACACATTTCACTTTTTAGTTCACTTTAGTTGAACTAAAAAGTGAAATGTGTAATAAACAAGAGAAATTAAACTGTGTGAACTTAAATGTTAAACTGTTTGAAATTAAATGTTAAACTGTTTGACATGAATGTGAACTCATAAATGAGAATTGAAATTAAACGGTTAGAAATGATCAAATTAAATGACTATGTATACAGTATTTTAAATAAAATGAAAAGTTATGAAGTTAGAGTGTTTTTAACCAATGTTTTGACCAATCATTTCTGCATTGATCAGCAGATACGCCCTATTTTTCTTTAGACGAATTGGAAATGTTTGGTGCCAAAAAGGCGTATTTGATGTTTTTGCCATATTTTCAAGATTTTTGCAAGGTTTTAGAATATGTTCATCGTGTTAATATTCCATAATATGTTCACTTAAGAACTTACTCATATAAGTATGTATGTGGTTGCAATGTTGTGGTTGAAGGTTAATAAATACAGTTGATTGAAGTGTGGTCAAAATTTTGTTTTGGCTCTCCTGTAAAGTTTGTCAAATGCCACTTACGCCCCTCTGGTTCCAAGCCCTCGATATTTGGATATTGGAATAATAAATAAAGTAGCCTATCTTAATTTTACACAATGTTCCTGTTTTTTGTGTGGTTTTTTTTACTGTTTTCTAAGGGTTTCTTAATTTTAGACAAGTTGACCAGCACACATTACTGTATATGCAATGCAGTATAATGCATGTGTGTCGTATGTGACATATTTTGCACACAGGTAAAGGTGCCCAATATCAGTCATTTCTAAAGTAAAAAAAAAGTGTTTTGGAAAATAGCTCTTTATTTGATAATCATTCAAATTTGTTTTCTATACAGAGATATCGACATCGGCAAATATCGGTATCGGCCATAACAGCAATATTAATATCGGTTATCGGTATCGGCCTCAATTTTCACATCGGTGCATCACTAATTGTAATCAATACAATGCAATTAATATCAACTTTCTGACAGTGTGTGTACGAGTATACAAATATGTACGAGTATCGTATACGAATTTGACAACTTGTTAAATCTTGTGAATTATTAAGACTTTCAGACTATCTTCGTACTGATTGGGCTATGGGTTTTGCGAGAAAAGGTTTAAGAAACAACAAATGCTTGATAAAATGTTTGATTTAGGGTTCGAACCAACACATGTATATACCATTGCGAATATTTGCCTTTGCAGCTGTCGGTCTCCTCCGTTTACTTGTCCTCAAACAATAATAGTCCGAAAGGTCCTTTTGGTCTTTTCAGCTGAAAAAAGAGAAAATAAAATATCATTATGTTGTTTTACATCATTCCTGTGGTAAAAGCATGGTAAGCGTTGTGGTTAATGTGCATTTACAATAAGTATCACATTAAAACTCCCAATACAGTGTGGTAAAAGCATGGTAAGTTTTGTGATTACTGTCTTTTTACTACACTTACCACAGTAAAACTAATGTTAATGTGGTAAAAGCATGGTAAGTGTTGTTTGTACTGTGCTTCTACTACAAATACAACTTTGGAACTAATTGTACTACTTTTAATCTGATATGAATATGATTAACTGATTTAAGGTCTTTAGGCCTATGCTCACAGGCAGTGTAACTTAATCACCCTGTTTTGAATTAGAAAGCAATAAAACGCAAAGCCTCAGTGGAGATGACAGATATAATGCCGTGACTGAACGTGAGCTAATCTGATTAATATCGACAAACAGAAAATACATTATATATCACACATTATTCGGACAGCGTATTTACTACTTACCAACATCTGACACACGTGAACTGATGCCAAATATCGCGATGTGTTCTGAACGAGACTTCTTCAGGCTTCTAAGGGTTTGAAACTTGCTGGCCCAGAAAAGTTCATTAAACACATCCTTAATATAGTCCAATTTAGTCATTTAATCAAAAATATCTTAATTTGTGTTCCGAAGATGAACGAAGGGGTTGGAACAACATGAGGGTGAGGAATTACTGACAGAATTTTCATTTTCGTACTTAATAATCGTGACCACCAATAGCAGCGCTTACTGATCGTGACGTGGCCAATAGCAAAGCAGAATCATTGTGGGAAATACCGACTGTATTAACGAATAAAGGTAGAATTTGTGTTCTTATCGTGTTTAACACAT